>NC_134488.1:48630250-48640250 GCF_040206685.1 Ascaphus truei | reverse complement strand
GTGAGCACGGGCAGGATACACGGTTCACATCCATACGTGAGCACGGGCAGGATACACGGGTCACATCCATACGTGAGCACGGGCAGGATACACGGGTCACATCCATACTTGAGCACGGGCAGGATACACGGGTCACATCCAAATGTGAGCACAGGCAGGATACACGGGTCACACACATCCATACGTGAGCACGGGCAGGATACACGGGTCACACACATCCATACGTGAGCATGGCAGGATACACAGGTCATATCCATACGTGAGCACGGGCAGGATACACGGGTCACACACATACGTGAGCATGGGTAGGATACACGGATCACACACATCCATACGTGAGCACGGGCAGGATACACGGGTCACACACATACGTGAGCATGGGCAGGATACACAGGTCACACCCATACGTGATCATGTTTAGGATACACGGGTCACACACATCCATACGTGAGCACGGGCAGGATACACGGGCCACATCCATACGTGAGCATGGGCAGGATACACAGGTCACACCCATACGTGAGCATGGTAGGATACACGGGTCACACATACGTGAGCACGGGCAGGATACACGGTCACACACATACGTGAGCACGGGCAGGATACACGGGTCACACCCATACGTGAGCATGGGTAGGATACACGGGTCACACCCATACGTGAGCATGGGTAGGATACACGGGTCACACCCATACGTGAGCATGGGCAGGATACACGGGTCACACACATACGTGAGCACGGGCAGGATACACGGGTCACACACATACGTGAGCACGGGCAGGATACACGGTCACACATACGTGAGCATGGGCAGGATACACGGGTCACACACGGCTCAGGGAAGATTCCCTTGTAAGATTGTCTTGCTTCTTCCAACGCCTCCATCCCATCTTCATTCTCTTACTGATTTCCTTCAGAAAGTCCCACCCATTGTTCCTCACCGGCCGAGGCAGCCATTGTCTTCCCCTTCTAGTTCTGTTCCATTTATTCCAACCCTCACAGAGGGGACACGTTTGTTGAGCATCACTTTACTCTCGCTGAGATTCACACGGAGGCCACTTTCTGTCTCACTCCGGCGCGTTCTCTGATCTGTTACTGGAGATCTTCTGGATAATTAATTTATATAAAAAAAAACTGCTTATAAAATTGAGCCCAACCTCTGTTGCGCTGGAATTGCTGCTGCGGTCCCCTTGTGGGGGCGGGGGCCACATAATTAACTTCTTCCTGGGGTGACCAGCCCGTTAGTGGCCCGCCTGATACTCGAGGATCAGCCACTCTCCAGCTCTCCTCGTGGTACCCCAGCTCACCTCCGCCGTTGAATCAGTCATCTCCCCACCCTCCAAGGTATCATTCTTGGGGGCGTGGGGGGAATTGAGTGAGGGGGGGGGAGTAGGACTGGGTGGGCCCCCCCGCCCGTACTCACGTAAGTGAAGCGCCATTTCATGCACATTCTGTGTGGTTTCAGGTTACTAATACCATATCATGATACCGCTGCTAGATACGTGCGGGCGTCCTGTCTGCGCTGACCCCAGTATGTCACTGAGCGGGGACGCGCCCGCAGCTGGCCCGCTGCTAGATACGTGCGGGCGTCCTGTCTGCGCTGACCCCAGTATGTCACTGAGCGGGGACGCGCCCGCAGCTGGCCCGCTGCTAGATACGTGCGGGCGTCCTGTCTGCGCTGACTCCAGTATGTCACTGAGCGGGGACGCGCCCGCAGCTGGAGCGCTGCTAGATACGTGCGGGCGTCCTGTCTGCGCTGACTCCAGTATGTCACTGAGCGGGGACGCGCCCGCAGCTGGCTGGTCCTTTCTGGAAGTAGATTTTGTACAGTCAGGATGGTCCCAGGACCCCTCGGCGTGTACATTGGGGTCTCCCTCTGCTGGTCAGGGCGTGTCAGACGGACCTGCTGTGCGTGATGTAACCGGCGCCTGCTTTCTGAAAGCCTTTGTGTGCAGGCTAAGCCCCTCTCCGCAGCTGCTGACCCCCTGCAAATTGTCTTTTGTTTGACGGGGTCTCTCTCGGCTGGGTATGGAAACAACCGCCTGCCTTTCTATCCCGTACACTACCCTTCCACGGAGAGGACCCGTTATCCCCCCCCCGATACTCTCCTCCCCCCCCGATACTCCCCCCCCCCCCGATAGTCTCCCCCCCCCAATACTCTCCCCCCCCAATACTCTCCCCACCCGATTCTCTCCCCCCCCGATACTTTCCCCCCCCCAATACTCCCCCCCCCCCCCGATACTCTCCCTCCCCCCGATACTCCCCCCCCCCCCAATACTTTCCCCCCCCCAATACTCTTCCCCCCCCCCCCCCAATACTCTCCCCCCTCTGCTCACATTTGCTAGGTATGGGGCTGTGGAAACTCTGCATTTTATCCTGGTCAAATGTTCTGAGTATTGTAGAACCAGTGTCTTTAAAAGTAGTGATTTCTGATTTAAATAAAATAATAAAAAAGGTCTGAACCGGTAAACCAGCGCTGCAGCCCCTGGGGGAAGCGGTTACAGATTTTTGAGAAGAGTCTTATAGAATAAATATCATTTTCTTTACAGAATGAAAACTCCTACAAACTTCCCCCTCTTCCTCTTCTCGCCCCATCTCCTCTTGTTCCCCCCCATCCTTCCCCCCCATCTCTCCCCCTCCTCCTTCCCCCTCCATCTCTACCCCTCCCATCTCTCCCCCTCCTCCTCTCACCTCTCTTGCCTCCCCCCTTTCCTTCCCCTCTCCCCCCCCTCCCTCCCCTCCCTCCCCCCCTCCCCCCCTCTCCCTCCCCTTCCCCCCCCCTCTCCCTCCCTCCCTTGCTCCCTCCCCCCTCCATCGCTGGCAATTGATTGAATTTCTACTCCTTCCTGATCCACGTGTTGGTCCCCTCCCCCGCTCCTCCCTCCCCGCTCCTCCCCTCCACCGCTCCTCCCTCCCCCGCACCTCCCCTCCACCTCACCTCCCCTCCACCTCACCTCCCCTCCACCGCTCCTCCCCATTTTCCTATCTGCTGGGAAACGTCAGACCCTGTTATGGCCCTTGGGCTTTCTCTCATATTTAGGATCCCTTTATATCTATCCTCTCCCTCCCTCTCCTCTTCTCCTCTCTCTCCCCCTCCTCCTCCTCGTCTCCCCATCCTCCTCGTCTCCCCATCCTCCTCCTCCTCCTCTCCCCATCCTCCTCCTCCTCTCCCCATCCTCCTCCTCTCCCCATCCTCCTCCTCCCCATCCTCCTCCTCCTCTCCCCCCCATCCTCCTCCTCCTCCCCCCCATCCTCCTCCTCCTCTTCCCCCCATCCTCCTCCTCCTCTCCCCCCCATCCTCCTCTTCCTCTCCCCCCCCATCCTCCTCCTCCTCTCCCCCCCATCCTCCTCTCCCCCCATCCTCCTCTCCCCCCCATCCTCCTCTCCCCCCATCCTCCTCTCCCCCCCATCCTCCTCCTCCTCTTCCCCCCCATCCTCCTCCTCCTCTTCCCCCCATCCTCCTCCTCCTCCTCCTCTTCCCCCCCATCCTCCTCCTCCTCTTCCCCCTCCTCCTCCTCTATCCCACTCCCCCTCCTCCTCTATCCCCCTCCCCCCTCCTCCTCCTCTCCTCCTTCTCCTCCTCTCCCCCCTCCTCTTATCCCCACTCCTCCTCTCCCCTCACCTCCTCTTCTCCCCCCTCCCCCCTTCTCTTATCCCCCTCCCCCTTCTCTTATGCCCCCTCCCCCTTCTCTTATGCCCCCTCCCCCCTTCTCTTCTCCCCCCGTCTCTTCTCCCCCCTCCCCCCTTCTCTTCTCCCCCCTCCCCCCTTCTCTTCTCCCCCCTCCCCCCTTCTCTTCTCCCCCCTCCTCTTCTCCCCCCTCCCCCTCCTCTTCTTCTCCCTCCCCCCTCCTCTTCTTCCCCCTCCCCCCTCCTCTTCTCCCCCCCCTTCTCTTCTCTCCCCTTCTCTTCTCCCCCCTCCCCTTCTCTTCTTCCCCCTCCCCCCTTCTCTTCTCCCCCCTCCTCTTCTCCCCCCTCCCCCTCCTCTTCTTCTCCCTCCCCCTCCTCTTCTTCCCCCTCCCCCCTCCTCTTCTCCCCCTCCTCTTCTCCCCCTCCCCCTTCTCTTCTCCCCCTCCCCCTTCTCTTCTCCCCCTCCCCCCTTCTCTTCTCCCCCCTCCCCTTCTCTTCTCCCCCCTCCCCCTTCTCTTCTCCCCCCTCCCCCTTCTCTTCTCCCCCCCCCTTCTCTTCTCCCCCTCCTCTTCTCCCCCTCCTCTTTTCCCCCTCCCCCCTTCTCTTCTCCCCCTTCTCTTCTCCCCCCTCCCCCTTCTCTTATGCCCCCTCCCCCTTCTCTTATGCCCCCTCCCCCTTCTCTTATGCCCCCTCCCCCCTTCTCTTATCCCCCTTCTCTTCTCCCCCCTCCCCCTTCTCTTCTCCCCCCTCCCCCTTCTCTTCTCCCCCCTCCCCTTCTCTTCTCCCTCCTTCTCTTTTCCCGCCTCCCCCCTTCTCTTTTCCCCCCTCCCCCTTCTCTTTTCCCCCTCCCCCTTCTCTTCTCCCCCCTCCTCTTCTCCCCCCCCCCTTCTCTTCTCCCCCTCCCCCCTTCTCTTCTCCCCCCTCCCCCCTACTCTTCTCCCCCCTCCCCCCTTTCACCTCCCACCCTTTCATCTCTCACCCTTTCATCTCTCCGCCTTCTCCCTCCCTTCTCCCCCATCCTTCTCCTCTCACCTCCCCCTTCTCCTCTCCTTCTCCGCTCACCTCCCCCATCTCCACTCGCCCTTCCCCTCACTCCCCCTTCCCCTCACTCCCCCTTAATGCTGGGCCTAGTTAAAAAATAAAAAAAAATGTAACACAAATATGAAATTTATTGGGCATTGAAGTGTAAAATATTTACTGTTCCTGTATGTTTCGCGGGGAACCCCAGGTTGTAGCCGCTGGACCTCAGAGGGTTAAATGTGCTCTGGGCTCTTCTCTTCCAGATCAGACAGCCACGAGAAGAAAACCTCGTGGAAGACCCCGCAGCAGCACGTCCCGGAGCTCGGACACTTCCTCCCACCCCACAGAAATCGCCAGCCCCCCGAGCAAACATGAGCCCAGGCCGCCCGAGAGAGCCAAGAAACAGGAGGTCAAACCAGAAGAGAAGAGGCGGGGGAGACCTCCGGCAAACGGCAGCGTCAAGTTCCAGCTGGCACAGGAGAAGCGGGGCATCCCTGAGCCCACAAAGGTCCCCCGGGAGGAGAAGACCAAGAAGAGAAAGCCCTCTGCCACGTTCCAGCAGGCAGCCAAGATCAAGAAGCTGCGCGCGGTCAAACTCTCCCCGCTGAAGTCCAAGTTCAAGAGCGGCAAATTGCAGCTGGGAAGAAATGGAGGGGTCCCCATCGTCAGGCGCCGAGGAAGACCGCCCTCCTCTGAGAGGTTCAAAGCGACACCACCAGGAGACCTCCTGAAACAGGCCCAGGCGGAGAAACCTCAGAAGGGGCGCAAGGAGGAATCTCCGCAGCCGTCAAAAGAAGAGAGCAAAGTGTCCGTGCGGCAGAGCCCGCGCAGGGTGAAGCCGGTGAGAATAATCCCCTCTTCCAAGAGGACAGACACCACCATCGCCAAGCAGCTCCTGCAGAAGGCCAAGAAGGGGGCGCAGAAGAAGATAGAGCTGGAAGCGGCGAAGCTGCAAGGGCGCAAGGGGGGGACGCAGCTGAAGAACATACGCCAGTTCATCATGCCCGTGGTGAGCACCGTGTCGTCGCGCATTATCAAGACGCCCCGGCGGTTCATAGAGGACGAGGACTACGAACCCCCCATCAAGATCGCCCGGGTGGAGTCGGCCCCCAACAGCGGCAGATTCGGCGCCGCCTCATGCGGCTCCAGTGAGAAGTCCAGCGCGGCCTCGCAGCACTCCTCGCAGGCCACCTCGGACGACTCTCGCTCCAGCAGCCCCAGCGTAGACACGTCAACGGAGTCTCAAGCCTCGGAGGAGTTGCCAGCACTCCCAGAGGAAGAGGGGCGCACCCCTGAAACCCTTGCCCCAGCACCCACCCCACAATCGCCCGCAGAGAGCAACGGTGGCGCAAGGAGCCGACGGTTCCCGGTCTGCGGACGGACCTTCAGCGCCCGGCCAGCAAAGAAGGCGACCTCGCAGCCGATTCTGCAGCAGCCGTCTGCGTCCCCGCCTCCCCCACTATTGAGTCCCCCAACGTCTCTGCAGCCCCCCACCAGCCTCTCCGACCACACGCCCTGGCTCATGCCTTCCTCTATTCCCATGACGACCTCCTTCCTGTCCGCCTCGCGAATGCATGAGAAGCGCAGGTCCATCCTGAGGGAGCCCACCTTCCGCTGGACCTCCCTTAAACATTCCAGGCTGGAGTCACAGTACTTCTCCTCCGCTAAGTACGCCAAAGAAGGGCTCATCCGTAAGCCCATCTTCGATAACTTTCGGCCCCCGCCCCTTACCCCGGAGGACGTGGGCCTGGCCTCCGCCTCTGGTTTCCCCTCGCCCTCCGTGGTGGGCCCCGGCCGGCTCTTCTCCCCTCTCCATGCTTCGGGCGCCAGGTTCGATGTGCACAAGCGGAGCCCCATCCTCCGCGCTCCCCGCTTCACCCCTAGTGAGGCGCACTCGCGCATCTTTGAGTCGGTCACCCTCCCTTCCTCAGCAGGCCGCTCCGGTGGGGCGTCTTCCATGATGGGCATGTCCTCCCGGAGGAGGAAGAGGCGGGTCTTCAGCCCAATGCTTGGGACTGAGCCCAGGTCCCCATCGCACTCCATGAGGACACGAAGCAGGAGGGTGAGCAGCGGCGGCCTGTCCTCCCTCGCCCCTCCGTCCTCTGCCTCGCTCCCGGGCGTGTCCGTTGGTCCCATTGCCGCCAGTGCCTTAAACCCCGGCTTCTCCTTCTCTTCCGCATCGTTGACCCCGACGCCTGGTGATTCGGCCGAGAAAAGCCAGAAACCAAGGAAACAGACCAGCAGTCCGGGGGAGCCCTTCTCCTCTTCCAACGGCTCGCCCGGGCTCTACCCCTGGTTCTCTTCCAGCCCGCAGGCGGAAAAGGGGAGATGCAAGAACAGGGCGTCGGAGGAAGCGCTTAAAGAGCGCGACACCGAGAGGAGCCGGGAGAAGGAGAACTCCCGCGACTCCCGAAAAGAGAGGCGGAAAAACGCGTGCAAGCTGGTCAAGGAGAAGGGCGAAGGGGACACCGTCTCCGTGGCTACCATACCTGTGAAAACCCCGGGGAGGAAGAAACCCGGCCCGGCCGAGCCTTCCCCAGCCGTGGCCCCAGCCGTGGCCCCCTCTGATGTGACCCCAGCCAAAAACAAGGCACCCAAGAAAGCGCGGGGGGGCTTGGAAAAGCCAGACCTGGAGACAAGTGCCAAACCTCTGCCTGCAGAGGCACCGGCGCACCTCCCCTCCCAGCCTGCGAGCGGTGCCAAGCCCTCCACCATCAGCTCCATGCTGGCTCAGGCTGACAAGGTTCCCGTGACAGACAAGCGCGTGGCCAGCCTGCTGAAGAAGGCCAAAGCCCAGCTGTACAAGATCGAGAAGAGCAAGTTCCTGAAGCAGAGCGACCCGCCGAAGGTTCAGGTGCGTTAACCCCCCCCCCCTCTTATCTTTATTTTCGCTGTGATGAGGATACCCCCCCCCTCTTATCTTTATTGGCGCTGTGATGAGGACACCCCCCCCTCTTATCTTTATTGGCGCTGTGATGAGGATACCCCCCCCCCCTCTTATCTTTATTGGCGCTGTGATGAGGATACACCCCACCTCTTATCTTTATTGGCGCTGTGATGAGGATACACCCCCCTCTTATCTTTATTGGCGCTGTGATGAGGATACACCCCCCTCTTATCTTTATTGGCGCTGTGATGAGGATACACCCCACCTCTTATCTTTATTGGCGCTGTGATGAGGATACACCCCACCTCTTATCTTTATTGGCGCTGTGATGAGGATACACCCCACCTCTTATCTTTATTGGCGCTGTGATGAGGATACACCCCACCTCTTATCTTTATTGGCGCTGTGATGAGGATACACCCCACCTCTTATCTTTATTGGCGCTGTGATGAGGATACACCCCACCTCTTATCTTTATTGGCGCTGTGATGAGGATACACCCCCCCTCTCTTATCTTTATTGGCGCTGTGATGAGGATACACCCCCCTCTTATCTTTATTGGCGCTGTGATGAGGATACCCCCCCTCTCTTATCTTTATTGGCGCTGTGATGAGGATACACCCCCCCTCTTATCTTTATTGGCGCTGTGATGAGGATACACCCCTTTCTCTCTTATCTTTATGGCGCTGTGATGAGGATACACCCCCCTCTTATCTTTATTGGCGCTGTGATGAGGATACACCCCCCCTCTTATCTTTATTGGCGCTGTGATGAGGATACCCCCCCCTCTCTTATCTTTATTGGCGCTGTGATGAGGATACCCCCCCTCTCTTATCTTTATTGGCGCTGTGATGAGGATACCCCCCTCTCTTATCTTTATTGGCGCTGTGATGAGGATACCCCCCTCTCTTATCTTTATTGGCGCTGTGATGAGGATACCCCCCCTCTCTTATCTTTATTGGCGCTGTGATGAGGATACCCCCCCTCTCTTATCTTAATTGGCGCTGTGATGAGGATACACCCCCCTCTCATCTTTATTGGCGCTGTGATGAGGATACCCCCCCTCTCTTATCTTTATTTGCGCTGTGATGAGGATACCCACCCCCCTCTCTTATCTTTATTGGTGCTGTGATGAGGATACCCACCCCCCTCTCTTATCTTTATTGGCGCTGTGATGAGGATACACCCCCCCTCTTATCTTTATTGGCGCTGTGATGATGATACACCCCCCCCTCTTATCTTTATTGGCGCTGTGATGAGGATACACCCTCCCTCTTATCTTTATTGGCGCTGTGTTGAGGATACCCCCCCCTCTCTTATCTTATTGGCGCTGTGATGAGGAAACACCCCCCCTCTTATCTTTATTGGCGCTGTGATGATGATACACCCCCCCTCTTATCTTTATTGGCGCTGTGATGAGGATACACCCCCCCTCTTATCTTTATTGGCGCTGTGATGAGGATACACCCCTTTCTCTCTTATCTTTATTGGCGCTGTGATGAGGATACACCCCTTTCTCTCTTATCTTTATTGGCGCTGTGATGAGGAAACACCCCTTTCTCTCTTATCTTTATTGGCGCTGTGATGAGGAAACACCCCCCCCTCTTATCTTTATTGGCGCTGTGATGAGGAAACACCCCCCCCTCTTATCTTTATTGGCGCTGTGATGAGGATACACCCCCCCTCTTATCTTTATTGGCGCTGTGATGAGGATACCCCCCCTCTCTTATCTTTATTGGCGCTGTGATGAGGATACCCCCCCTCTCTTATCTTTATTGGCGCTGTGATGAGGATACCCCCCTCTCTTATCTTTATTGGCGCTGTGATGAGGATACCCCCCTCTCTTATCTTTATTGGCGCTGTGATGAGGATACCCCCCCTCTCTTATCTTTATTGGCGCTGTGATGAGGATACCCCCCCTCTCTTATCTTAATTGGCGCTGTGATGAGGATACACCCCCCTCTCATCTTTATTGGCGCTGTGATGAGGATACCCCCCCTCTCTTATCTTTATTTGCGCTGTGATGAGGATACCCACCCCCCTCTCTTATCTTTATTGGTGCTGTGATGAGGATACCCACCCCCCTCTCTTATCTTTATTGGCGCTGTGATGAGGATACCCACCCCCCTCTCTTATCTTTATTGGTGCTGTGATGAGGATACCCACCCCCCTCTCTTATCTTTATTTGCGCTGTGATGAGGATACCCACCCCCCTCTCTTATCTTTATTGGCGCTGTGATGAGGATACACCCCCCCTCTTATCTTTATTGGCGCTGTGATGAGGATACACCCCCCCTCTTATCTTTATTGGCGCTGTGATGATGATACACCCCCCCCTCTTATCTTTATTGGCGCTGTGATGAGGATACACCCTCCCTCTTATCTTTATTGGCGCTGTGTTGAGGATACCCCCCCCTCTCTTATCTTTATTGGCGCTGTGATGAGGAAACACCCCCCCCTCTTATC
>NC_134488.1:48558202-48630050 GCF_040206685.1 Ascaphus truei | reverse complement strand
CACCTCTCTCTGCCGTTCCTCCCAGGGCCAGGAAAGCGATTCCTCCGAGACGTCCGTGCGCGGTCCCCGGATCAAGCACGTCTGCCGGAGAGCCGCAGTGGCACTGGGACGCAAGAGGGCGGTGTTTCCGGACGACATGCCCACCCTGAGTGCCTTACCGTGGGAGGAGAGAGAGAAGGTTCTGTCTTCCATGGGGAATGACGGTGAGTTTATCTGGGAGGATCTCCCACGTTTCCCGGGGGCGGGGGCAGGGAGGCGTGTCACGGGAGCACACGTCAGAGACACCAGCAGAAAAAAAGCCTTTACATTGCCACAAAAGGAATGGACGTGTAACAACACACGTGGATTTATTTGGTCCCGAGTGCTCAAAGGGCTGCAAGCTGCTGATGTCATATCTGATACAGGAAACACTAGCTGCTGATGTCATATCTGATACAGGAAACACTAGCTGCTGATGTCATATCTGATACAGGAAACACTAGCTGCTGATGTCATATCTGATACAGGAAACACTAGCTGCTGATGTCATATCTGATACAGGAAACACTAGCTGCTGATGTCATATCTGATACAGGAAACACTAGCTGCTGATGTCATATCTGATACAGGAAACACTAGCTGCTGATGTCATATCTGATACAGGAAACACTAGCTGCCGATGTCATATCTGATACAGGAAACACTAGCTGCCGATGTCATATCTGATACAGGAAACACTAGCTGCCGATGTCATATCTGATACAGGAAACACTAGCTGCTGATGTCATATCTGATACAGGAAACACTAGCTGCTGATGTCATATCTGATACAGGAAACACTAGCTGCTGATGTCATATCTGATACAGGAAACACTAGCTGCTGATGTCATATCTGATACAGGAAACACTAGCTGCCGATGTCATATCTGATACAGGAAACACTAGCTGCCGATGTCATATCTGATACAGGAAACACTAGCTGTCGATGTCATATCTGATACAGGAAACACTAGCTGCCGATGTCATATCTGATACAGGAAACACTAGCTGCCGATGTCATATCTGATACAGGAAACACTAGCTGCCGATGTCATATCTGATACAGGAAACACTAGCTGCCGATGTCATATCTGATACAGGAAACACTAGCTGCCGATGTCATATCTGATACAGGAAACACTAGCTGCCGATGTCATATCTGATACAGGAAACACTAGCTGCCTATGTCATATCTGAAACAGGAAACACTAGCTGCTGATGTCATATCTGATACAGGAAACACTAGCTGCCGATGTCATATCTGATACAGGAAACACTAGCTGCCGATGTCATATCTGATACAGGAAACACTAGCTGCCGATGTCATATCTGATACAGGAAACACTAGCTGCCGATGTCATATCTGATACAGGAAACACTAGCTGCCGATGTCATTTCTGATACAGGAAACTCTAGCTGCCGATGTCATCTGATACAGGAAACACTAGCTGCCGATGTCATATCTGATACAGGAAACACTAGCTGCCGTTGTCATATCTGATACAGGAAACACTAGCTGCCGATGTCATATCTGATACAGGAAACACTAGCTGCCGATGTCATATCTGATACAGGAAACACTAGCTGCCGATGTCATATCTGATACAGGAAACACTAGCTGCCGATGTCATATCTGATACAGGAAACACTAGCTGCCGATGTCATATCTGATACAGGAAACACTAGCTGCTGATGTCATATCTGATACAGGGAAACACTAGCTGCCGATGTCATATCTGATACAGGAAACACTAGCTGCTGATGTCATATCTGATACTAGCTGCTTCTGCTGATGTCACAGGTGACACAGGAAACGGCGATCTTGAAGCTGCTGATGTCACAGGTGACACAGGAAACGGCTTTCTTGCAGCTGTAATAGGAAGCAGTAGGGACGCTCCCGTATATACGATGCACTGTAGGAGGGAGTCCTGGTTCCATGTGGTCAATATAGTGAACCGCTCTCTGCCCACTCTCTGCCCGCAGACAAATCGTCCATCGCCGGCTCTGAAGACGCCGACCCCCCCGGCTCCGCCACTCAAGCCCATCAAACAGGTGACGCGTAACAAGGCCCCGCAGGAGCCTGCCGTTAAGAAAGGTCGCCGCTCACGGCGCTGTGGGCAGTGCCCAGGCTGCCAGGTGCCAGAGGACTGTGGGGTCTGCACCAACTGCCTGGATAAACCCAAATTCGGGGGGCGCAACATCAAGAAGCAGTGCTGCAAGTAAGGACCCCCCGGGGAGGTAACATGCTATCAGACCCAGGGGGGTGGGGGGGGGTAACATGCTATCAGACCCGGGGGGTTGTAACATGCTAATCACTGAGACCCTGGGGAGGTAACGGGGGGGGGGGGGGCGGGATAACAAGCTAATCATGAGACCCTGGGGGGGTTTAACATGCTAATCACTGAGACATTTGGTAGGTTTTCAGTCTGTTTCCGTGTGTGTGACTGCCCTTTAACCCATGAAACCCCTCACGGTTACTCGGTCACTTACGTGACCTAGCAATAAGTCATTTCCCTCCTGCTCCCTGACCCACCGTCTGTTTCCTTGTCGCTGCAGGATGAGGAAATGCCAGAACTTGCAGTGGATGCCGTCCAAGGCTTACCTGCAGAAGCAAGCAAAGGGTGAGCAGGCCGCCTGAGCCCTGCCTGCCGGAGGGGGCCTGTAACGCACTGTCCCGTCTCACTGGCGTCTCTCTCCTTCACAGCGGCCAAAAAGAAAGATAAGAAGGCCAAAGGGAGCGAGAAGGAGATCCCGGCGGTCAAGAGCCCCCCAGAACCCACTCCAAAGGCGGCCACTCCCCCCAGTGCTCCGCCTCCTGCGCGAGAAGAGCCGCCGGTGCCACCCCCGAAAAAGAGCGAGCCCCCCAGGAAGGCGAGCGAGGAGAAGGCGAGCGTGGAGGAGGGTCAGCCCGTCCCAACCTGCGAGGCCAAGCCGCCCTCTGGCCCGCCCCCTCTGTCCACGCAAAGCCCCCCTCCCGCCTCAGACCAGCCCCCCACCGCCAGCCAGGAAGGAAGCTCCGAAAACAGGCCCCAGCGAGTCCAGGAAAAAGCAGCCGCCTGCCCTCACAGACACCGGTGGGTGAAAAGGGGTCCGCCACACGGCAACCTGTGGCATTTAGGGCTTTATTTACTAAGCTGCACCACACTTTCTGTTCTGGATGCCGCCTTGGGCCCCGTTTAATTGGATGGGCAGTGAAGGGCAATGTAAGCGTGTGGGAGGGGGGGTCTGGCAGAGTAAGCGTGTAGGGGGGGGTGTCTGGCAGTGTAAGCGTGTGGGGGGGGTCTGACAGTGTAAGCGTGTGGGGGGTGTCTGGCAGTGTAAACGTGTGGGGGGGGTCTGGCAGTGCTAGCGTGTGGGGGGGGTGTCTGGCAGTGTAAGCGTGTGGGGGGGTCTGGCAGTGTAAGCGGGTGGGGGGGGGTCTGGCAGTGTAAGCGTGTGGGGGGGGGGGTGTCTGGCAGAGTAAGCGTGTAGGGGGGGGGTGTCTGGCAGTGTAAGCGTGTGGGGGGGGGTCTGACAGTGTAAGCGTGTGGGGGGTGTCTGGCAGTGTAAGCGTGTGGGGGGGGTCTGGCAGTGTAAGCGTGTGGGGGGGGTGTCTGGCAGTGTAAGCGTGTGGGGGGGGTCTGGCAGTGTAAGCGGGTGGGAGGGGGTCTGGCAGTGTAAGCGTGTGGGGGGGGTGTCTGGCAGAGTAAGCGTGTAGGGGGGGGGTGTCTGGCAGTGTAAGCGTGTGGGGGGGGGTCTGACAGTGTAAGCGTGTGGGGGGTGTCTGGCAGTGTAAGCGTGTGGGGGGGTCTGGCAGTGTAAGCGTGTGGGGGGGGGGTGTCTGGCAGTGTAAGCGTGTGGGGGGGGGGTCTGGCAGAGTAAGCGTGTAGGGGGGGGTGTCTGGCAGTGTAAGCGTGTGGGGGGGGGTCTGACAGTGTAAGCGTGTGGGGGGGTGTCTGGCAGTGTAAGCGTGTGGGGGGGGTCTGGCAGTGTAAGCGTGTGGGGGGGGTGTCTGGCAGTGTAAGCGTGTGGGGGGGGTCTGGCAGTGTAAGCGGGTGGGAGGGGGTCTGGCAGTGTAAGCGTGTGGGGGGGGTGTCTGGCAGAGTAAGCGTGTAGGGGGGGGGGTGTCTGGCAGTGTAAGCGTGTGGGGGGGGGGGTCTGACAGTGTAAGCGTGTGGGGGGTGTCTGGCAGTGTAAGCGTGTGGGGGGGTCTGGCAGTGTAAGCGTGTGGGGGGGGGGTGTCTGGCAGTGTAAGCGTGTGGGGGGGGGGTCTGGCAGAGTAAGCGTGTAGGGGGGGGTGTCTGGCAGTGTAAGCGTGTGGGGGGGGGTCTGACAGTGTAAGCGTGTGGGGGGTGTCTGGCAGTGTAAGCGTGTGGGGGGGGGTCTGGCAGTGTAAGCGTGTGGGGGGGGGTGTCTGGCAGTGTAAGCGTGTGGAGGGGTGTCTGGCAGTGTAAGCGTGTGGGGGGGGGGGCTGGCAGTGTAAGCGTGTGGGGGGGGTGTCTGGCAGTGTAAGCGTGTGGGGGGGTCTGGCAGTGTAAGCGGGTGGGGGGGGGGTCTGGCAGTGTAAGGGTGTGGGGGGGGGTCTGGCAGTGTAAGCGTGTGGGGGGGGTCTCTGGCAGAGTAAGCGTGTAGGGGGGGGTGTCTGGCAGTGTAAGCGTGTGGGGGGGGTCTGACAGTGTAAGCGTGTGGGGGGTGTCTGGCAGTGTAAGCGTGTGGGGGGGGTCTGGCAGTGTAAGCGTGTGGGGGGGGGGGTGTCTGGCAGTGTAAGCGTGTGGGGGGGGGGGGTCTGGCAGAGTAAGCGTGTAGGGGGGGGTGTCTGGCAGTGTAAGCGTGTGGGGGGGGGGGGTCTGACAGTGTAAGCGTGTGGGGGGTGTCTGGCAGTGTAAGCGTGTGGGGGGGGTCTGGCAGTGTAAGCGTGTGGGGGGGGGTGTCTGGCAGTGTAAGCGTGTGGAGGGGTGTCTGGCAGTGTAAGCGTGTGGGGGGTGTCTGGCAGTGTAAGCGTGTGGGGGGGTCTGGCAGTGTAAGCATGTGGGGGGGTCTGGCAGTGTAAGCGTGTGGGGGGGGTCTGGCAGTGTAAGCGTGTGGGGGGGTCTGGCAGTGTAAGCGTGTGGGGGGGGTCTGGCAGTGTAAGCGTGTGGGGGGGCTCCAGTGGGACTGTCCCCGGGGCTCTGCTTCTCTCCCTGAACGTTCGGTCACTGCTTCTCTTTCGCAGGCGCCGAGCAAAACAAACACAAGAAGCTGACAGCGAGACTGGGAGCGCTGATGAAATCAAAACCAAAGGAAAAGGTAAGGACATGACGGTGTATATACACGGAGGGAGTGAGATATATATATATATATAGATATATATAGATATACAGTATATATCTTTATATTGTGTGTGTGTGTGTGTGTGTGTGTGTGTGTGTGTGTGTGTGGGTGTAAGAAAGGAGACCAAGACCTCAAGAACTTCAAATCAAGAGTTTTACAATAATCCTCACTAATCGGCTGCCACAAACGCTGCATTTCCCCGGCCTACAGGACACGCGGATGTCACAGTGGACACAACACAATGGATGACTTCCAAGTCATAGAATAGGGGATTTCCCCTCAGCTTAGGATTCATAGATTGTGCGCATTTCATTCTGTCTACACTTCAGCGGTGTTCAGTGCTGAAGAAGCGTAGATTGATATTATAAAGAATATTGCAGAGAAATGCCACATCAACCATCAGATGACACTGTGTCACCAGGATCAGCAAGGGAGTGCGGCAGGGAGACACCGTGTCACCAGGATCCGCAAGGGGAGTGTGGCAGGGAAATACCGTGTCACCAGGATCAGTAAGGGAGTGCGGCAGAGAGATACCGTGTCACCAGGATCAGCAAGGGAAGGCGGCAGGGAGATACCGTGTCACCAGGATCAGCAAGGGAGTGCGGCAGGGAGACACCGTGTCACCAGGATCCGCAAGGGAGTGCGGCAGGGAGACACCGTGTCACCAGGATACGCAAGGGAGTGCAGCAGGGAGACACCGTGTCACGAGGTTCAGCAAGGGAGTGGGGCAGGGAGATACCGTGTCACCAGGATCAGTAAGGGAGTGGGGCAGGGAGATACCGTGTCACCAGGATCAGCAAGGGAGTGCGGCAGGGAGACACCGTGTCACCAGGATCCGCAAGGGAGTGGGGCAGGGAGATACCGTGTCACCAGGATCAGTAAGGGAGTGCGGCAGGAAGACACCGTGTCACCAGGATTAGCAAGGGAGTGAGGCAGGGGACACCGTGTCACCAGGATCAGCAAGGGAGTGTGGCAGGGAGACGCCGTGTCACCAGGATCAGCAAGGGAGTGTGGCAGGGAGACACTGTGTCATCAGGATCAGTAAGGGAGTGTAGCAGGGAGACACTGTGTCACCAGTATCAGTAAGGGAGTGTAGCAGGGAGACACCGTATCACCAGGATCAGCAAGGGAGTGCGGCAGGGAGACACTGTGTCATCAGGATCAGCAAGGGAGTGTGGCAGGGAGACACCGTGTCACCAGGATCCGCAAGGGAGTGCGGCAGGGAAATACCGTGTCACCAGGATCAGTAAGGGAGTGTAGCAGGGAAATACCGTGTCACCTGGATCAGCAAGGGAGTGCGGCAGAGAGATACCGTGTCACCAGGATCAGCAAGGGAGTGCGGCAGGGAGACACCGTGTCACCAGGATCCGCAAGGGAGTGCGGCAGGGAGACACCGTGTCACCAGGATCCGCAAGGGAGTGCGGCAGGGAAATACCGTGTCACCAGGATCAGTAAGGGAGTGCGGCAGAGAGATACCGTGTCACCAGGATCAGCAAGGGAAGGCGGCAGGGAGATACCGTGTCACCAGGATCAGCAAGGGAGTGCGGCAGGGAGACACCGTGTCACCAGGATCCGCAAGGGAGTGCGGCAGGGAGACACCGTGTCACCAGGATCCGCAAGGGAGTGCGGCAGGGAGACACCGTGTCACCAGGATACGCAAGGGAGTGCAGCAGGGAGACACCGTGTCACGAGGTTCAGCAAGGGAGTGGGGCAGGGAGATACCGTGTCACCAGGATCAGTAAGGGAGTGGGGCAGGGAGATACCGTGTCACCAGGATCAGCAAGGGAGTGCGGCAGGGAGACACCGTGTCACCAGGATCCGCAAGGGAGTGGGGCAGGGAGATACCGTGTCACCAGGATCAGTAAGGGAGTGCGGCAGGAAGACACCGTGTCAACAGGATTAGCAAGGGAGTGAGGCAGGGGACACCGTGTCACCAGGATCAGCAAGGGAGTGTGGCAGGGAGACGCCGTGTCACCAGGATCAGCAAGGGAGTGTGGCAGGGAGACACTGTGTCATCAGGATCAGTAAGGGAGTGTAGCAGGGAGACACCGTATCACCAGGATCAGCAAGGGAGTGCGGCAGGGAGACACTGTGTCACCAGTATCAGTAAGGGAGTGTAGCAGGGAGACACCGTATCACCAGGATCAGCAAGGGAGTGCGGCAGGGAGACACTGTGTCATCAGGATCAGCAAGGGAGTGTGGCAGGGAGACACCGTGTCACCAGGATCCGCAAGGGAGTGCGGCAGGGAAATACCGTGTCACCAGGATCAGTAAGGGAGTGTAGCAGGGAAATACCGTGTCACCTGGATCAGCAAGGGAGTGCGGCAGAGAGATACCGTGTCACCAGGATCAGCAAGGGAGTGCGGCAGGGAGACACCGTGTCACCAGGATCCGCAAGGGAGTGCGGCAGGGAGACACTGTGTCACCAGGATACGCAAGGGAGTGCAGCAGGGAGACACCGTGTCACGAGGTTCAGCAAGGGAGTGGGGCAGGGAGATACCGTGTCATCAGGATCAGTAAGGGAGTGGGGCAGGGAGATACCGTGTCACCAGGATCAGCAAGGGAGTGTGGCAGGGAGACACCGTGTCACCAGGATCCGCAAGGGAGTGGGGCAGGGAGATACCGTGTCACCAGGATCAGTAAGGGAGTGCGGCAGGAAGACACCGTGTCAACAGGATTAGCAAGGGAGTGAGGCAGGGGACACCGTGTCACCAGGATCAGCAAGGGAGTGTGGCAGGGAGACGCCGTGTCACCAGGATCAGCAAGGGAGTGTGGCAGGGAGACACTGTGTCATGAGGATCAGTAAGGGAGTGTAGCAGGGAGACACTGTGTCACCAGTATCAGTAAGGGAGTGTAGCAGGGAGACACCGTGTCATCAGGATCAGCAAGGGAGTGCGGCAGGGAGACGCCGTGTCACCAGGATCAGCAAGGGAGTGCGGCACTGAGACACCGTGTCACCAGGATCAGCAAGGGAGTGCGTCAGGGAGACACCGTGTCACCAGGATCAGCAAGGGAGTGTAGCAGGGAGACACCGTATCACCAGGATCAGCAAGGGAGTGCGGCAGGGAGACACCGTGTCACCAGGATCAGCAAGGGAGTGTGGCAGGGAGACGCCGTGTCACCAGGATCAGCAAGGGAGTGTGGCAGGGAGACACCGTGTCACCAGGATCCGCAAGGGAGTGGGCAGGGAGATACCGTGTCACCAGGATCAGTAAGGGAGTGCGGCAGGAAGACACCGTGTCAACAGGATTAGCAAGGGAGTGAGGCAGGGGACACCGTGTCACCAGGATCAGCAAGGGAGTGTAGCAGGGAGACACTGTGTCACCAGTATCAGTAAGGGAGTGTAGCAGGGAGACACCGTATCACCAGGATCAGCAAGGGAGTGCGGCAGGGAGACACCGTGTCACCAGGATCAGCAAGGGAGTGCGGCGGGGAGACGCCGTGTCACCAGGATCAGCAAGGGAGTGCGGCAGGGAGACACCGTGTCACCAGGATCAGCAAGGGAGTGTAGCAGGGAGACACCGTATCACCAGGATCAGCAAGGGAGTGTGGCAGGAAGACACCGTGTCAACAGGATTAGCAAGGGAGTGAGGCAGGGGACACCGTGTCACCAGGATCAGCAAGGGAGTGTAGCAGGGAGACACTGTGTCACCAGGATCAGTAAGGGAGTGCGGCAGGAAGACACCGTGTCAACAGGATTAGCAAGGGAGTGAGGCAGGGGACACCGTGTCACCAGGATCAGCAAGGGAGTGTGGCAGGGAGACGCCGTGTCACCAGGATCAGCAAGGGAGTGTGGCAGGGAGACACTGTGTCATGAGGATCAGTAAGGGAGTGTAGCAGGGAGACACTGTGTCACCAGTATCAGTAAGGGAGTGTAGCAGGGAGACACCGTGTCATCAGGATCAGCAAGGGAGTGCGGCAGGGAGACGCCGTGTCACCAGGATCAGCAAGGGAGTGCGGCACTGAGACACCGTGTCACCAGGATCAGCAAGGGAGTGCGTCAGGGAGACACCGTGTCACCAGGATCAGCAAGGGAGTGTAGCAGGGAGACACCGTATCACCAGGATCAGCAAGGGAGTGCGGCAGGGAGACACCGTGTCACCAGGATCAGCAAGGGAGTGTGGCAGGGAGACGCCGTGTCACCAGGATCAGCAAGGGAGTGTGGCAGGGAGACACCGTGTCACCAGGATCCGCAAGGGAGTGGGCAGGGAGATACCGTGTCACCAGGATCAGTAAGGGAGTGCGGCAGGGAGACACCGTATCACCAGGATCAGCAAGGGAGTGCGGCAGGGAGACACCGTGTCACCAGGATCAGCAAGGGAGTGCGGCGGGGAGACGCCGTGTCACCAGGATCAGCAAGGGAGTGCGGCAGGGAGACACCGTGTCACCAGGATCAGCAAGGGAGTGCGTCAGGGAGACACCGTGTCACCAGGATCAGCAAGGGAGTGGAGCAGGGAGACACCGTATCACCAGGATCAGCAAGGGAGTGCGGCAGGGAGACACCGTGTCACCAGGATCAGCAAGGGAGTGTGGCAGGGAGACGCCGTGTCACCAGGATCAGCAAGGGAGTGTGGCAGGGAGACACCGTGTCACCAGGATCAGCAAGGGAGTGCGGCAGGGAGACACCGTGTCACCAGGATCAGCAAGGGAGTGCGACAGGGAGACACCGTGTCACCAAAGCTTTTCACAGAAACACTTGGAAGAATTGTGATTGGGAATAAAAAGGAATAAAAATAAACACTGGCTACTTGAATCACCTACGATTTGCAGGCGACAAATCCAGACGGTCTCCAGTAACAGATCAGAGAACACGCCGGAGTGAGACAGAAAGTGGCCTCCGTGTGAATCTCAGCGAGAGTAAAGTGATGCTCAACAAACGTGTCCCCTCTGTGAGGGTTGGAATAAATGGAACAGAACTAGAAGGGGAAGACAATGGCTGCCTCGGCCGGTGAGGAACAATGGGTGGGACCTTCTGAAGGAAATCAGTAAGAGAATGAAGATGGGATGGAGGCGTTGGGAAGAAGCAAGACAATCTTACAAGGGAATCTTCCCCTGAGCCGTGTCTGACCCGTGTATCCTGCCCGTGCTCACGTATGTGTGTGACCGTGTATCCTGCCCGTGCTCATGTATGTGTGTGACCGTGTATCCTGCCCGTGCTCACGTATGTGTGTGACCGTGTATCCTGCACGTGCTCACGTATGGATGTGACCCGTGTATCCTGCCCGTGCTCACGTACGGGTGTGACCCGTGTATCCTGCCCGTGCTCACATATGGAAGTGACCCGTGTATCCTGCCCGTGCTCACATATGTGTGTGACCGTGTATTCTGCACGTGCTCACATATGGAAGTGACCCGTGTATCCTGCCCGTGTATCCTGCCCGTGCTCACATATGGGTGTGACCCGTGTATCCTGCCCGTGCTCACGTATGGATGTGACCCGTGTATCCTGCCCGTGCTCACGTATGGGTGTGACCCGTGTATCCTGCCCGTGCTCACGTATGTGTGTGACCGTGTATCCTGCCCGTGCTCACGTACGGGTGTGACCCGTGTATCCTGCCCGTGCTCACGTATGGGTGTGACCCGTGTATCCTGCCCGTGCTCACGTATGTGTGTGACCCGTGTATCCTTCACGTGCTAACATATGGAAGTGACCCGTGTATCCTGCCCGTGCTCACGTATGTGTGTAACCGTGTATCCTGCACGTGCTAACATATGGAAGTGACCCGTGTATCCTGCCCGTGCTCACGTATGTGTGTAACCGTGTATCCTGCCCCTGCTCACGTATGGAAGTGACCCGTGTATCCTGCCCGTGCTCACGTATGGAAGTGACCCGTGTATCCTGCCCGTGCTCACGTATGGAAGTGACCCGTGTATCCTGCCCGTGCTCACGTATGGGTGTGACCCGTGTATCGTGTGTGTGTGTATACACATACAAATGAACGATGTAGAAGTATAATTTTTGGATCCCAGAGGTCCTGTAGAGTTTGTTTTATCTGCAAAGTGTTCCCTCCTGGAATAAACAGCATCCGCTAACTATCGCCTTTGTACCGTTAAGAGCATTGTGTCAGGCTGCCGAGCGTTCGTGTGCAGAGACTTGTGCTTGAGAAGGCGTTAGATGGCTGAGCGCTCTGCTGGGGTGCTAGAGAAGGCGTTAGATGGCTGAGCGCTCTGCTGGGGTGCTAGAGAAGGCGTTAGATGGCTGAGCGCTCTGCTGGGGGTACTAGAGATGGCGTTAGATGAGAGAGCGCTCTGTGCTGGGGTGCTAGAGAAGGCGTTAGATGGCTGAGCGCTCTGTTCTGGGGGTGCTAGGGAAGACGTTAGATGAGAGAGCGCTCTGTGCTGGGGTGCTAGAGAAGGCGTTAGATGGCTGAGCGCTCTGTTCTGGGGGTGCTAGGGAAGACGTTAGATGAGAGAGCGCTCTGCTGGGGTGCTAGAGAAGGCGTTAGATGGCTGAGCGCTCTGTTCTGGTGGTGCTAGAGAAGGCGTTAGATGGCTGAGCGCTCTGTGCTGGGGGTGCTAGAGAAGGCGTTAGATGGCTGAGCGCTCTGTACATGGTTTGGGACGTCCTGTTTGCTGACGTAGGTAATGAGTTAACACTTTCTCTCCAGGAAAAAACACTTCCTGTCAGCAAGCCTGAGACCTTCAACCTGCTCACCCCGCTGTCCAACGGGGGCAGCTCCCGGCAGAAGCCCCCTGCAGACGGCGTGCACAGGGTCCGCGTGGATCTGAAGGTATTACTATTCCCCACGGTGTTTACTATTTCTGAGGGTGTTCCTCGGTGAATATCCGCCCATCAGTTCTATAACTAGAGATCGACATATGGGGGCAGTGACCCTCTCCCTCTCTGAGCCTCTCCCTCTTTGAGCCTCTCCCTCTCCCAGCCTCTCTGAGCCTCTCCCAGCCTCTCCCTCTCCCAGCCTCTCCCTCTCCCAGCCTCTCCCAGCCTCTCCCTCTCCCAGCCTCTCTGAGCCTCTCCCTCTCTGAGCCTCTCCCTCTCTGAGCCTCTCCCTCTCTGAGCCTCCCAGCCTCTCCCTCTCCCAGCCTCTCCCTCTCCCAGCCTCTCTGAGCCTCTCCCTCTCCCAGCCTCTCCCTCTCCCAGCCTCTCCCTCTCCCAGTCTCTCCCTCTCTGAGCCTCTCGCAGCCTCTCCCTCTCCCAGCCTCTCCCTCTCCCAGCCTCTCGCTCTCTGAGCCTCTCCCAGCCTCTCCCTCTTTGAGCCTCTCCCAGTCTCTCCCAGTTTCTCCCTCTCCCAGCCTCTCCCTCTCTGAGCCTCTCCCAGCCTCTCACTCTCCCAGCCTCTCTGAGCCTCTCCCTCTCCCAGCCTCTCCCTCTGCCAGCCTCTCCCAGCCTCTTCCTCTCTGAGCCTCTCCCAGCCTCTCCCTCTCTGAGCCTCTCCCTCTCCCAGCCTCTCCCTCTCCCAGCCTCTCCCTCTCCCAGCCTCTCCCTCTCTGAGCCTCTCCCAGCCTCCCCCTCTCTGAGCCTCTCCCAGCCTCTCCCTCTCCCAGTCTCTACCTCTCTGAGCCTCTCCCAGCCTCTCCCAGCCTCTCCCTCTCCCAGCCTCTCCCTCTCCCAGTCTCGCCCTCTCCCAGCCTCTCCCAGTCTCTACCTCTCTGAGCCTCTCCCAGCCTCTCCCTCTCCCAGCCTCTCCCTCTCCCAGCCTCTCCCTCTCCCAGCCTCTCCCTCTCCCAGCCTCTCCCTCTCCCAGCCTCTCCCTCTCCCAGCCTCTCCCTCTCTGAGCCTCTCCCTGTCTCCCCCTCTCCCAGCCTCTCCCTCTCCCAGCCTCTCCCTCTCCCAGCCTCTCCCTCTCCCAGCCTCTCCCTCTCCCAGCTGCTCCCTCTTCCAGCCTCTCCCTCTCTGAACCTCTCCCAGCCTCTCCCTCTCCCAGCCTCTCCCTCTCCCAGCCTCTCCCTCTCCCAGCCTCTCCCAGCTGCTCCCTCTTCCAGCCTCTCCCTCTCTGAACCTCTCCCAGCCTCTCCCTCTCCCAGCTTCTCCCTCTCTGAGCCTCTCCCAAGCTCTCCCCCCCTCCCCCCCCTGTCACCTCTGGGACTGTCCCCACGCAGCAACTGTAAAAATAAACCCATTATTATGGGTGTTGGCGTTCCCGTGGCGTGGCCCCACACAGCCGGCAGAGCAGCGCGCGTCTGTATATTCCGCGTGGGTAGAACGATGGTCGCCCCCATTGCCTTTCCTTTGCTTCTTGTGTAGAAATGAGTCAGTTTCTATTTTCTCTGGGTCTGTTTATTACTAATTTGGTCACTATTATTAATGACACTGCGGCCGTCGGCCAAGCAGCGTGATCCCACCCCGGCTGTGCGTGGGGTTACGCCGGAGAACCTTACTGATCAACCTCTTGGTGTCGGACACATTTCCATGTTATACTCGGCACTGCTGTAGGTGCACTTTGTTCTTCAATGCTGAAGTGACTCTTCCGTTTCAGGAGGACTGTGAGGTGGGGAACGTGTGGGAGATTGGGGGTCTGAGCATCCTCACCTCGGTCCCCATTACCCCTCGGGTGGTCTGCTTCCTGTGCGCCAGCAGCGGGCACGTAGAGGTGAGACACGGCACTGCAGGGGTTACAGTACCAGCAGGGATAGGCTCTTTATACCCCCGTCTGCAGGGTTTATTTGTAAAGCACCAACATAAGACGCAGCGCAGTACAATGGGGTACAGAGTGACATGTACAGTATTACACAAAGCGTTAGCTTTTACATTTGATTGTAGAGGATATGGGGAATGGATGGGAGTTGGGACAGGCGGAGAAGGGGAATGGATTGGAGTTGGGACAGGCGGAGAAGGGGAATGGATTGGAGTTGGGACAGGCGGAGAAGGGGAATGGATTGGAGTTGGGACAGGCGGAGAAGGGGAATGGATTGGAGTTGGGACAGGCGGACATGGGGAATGGATGGGAGTTGGGACAGGCGGAGAAGGGGAATGGATTGGAGTTGGGACAGGCGGAGAAGGGGAATGGATTGGAGTTGGGACAGGCGGAGAAGGGGAATGGATTGGAGTTGGAACAGGCGGAGAAGGGGAATGGATTGGAGTTGGGACAGGCGGAGAAGGGGAATGGATTAGAGTTGGGACAGGCGGACATGGGGAATGGATTGGAGTTGGGACAGGCGGAGAAGGGGAATGGATTGGAGTTAGGACAGGCGGAGAAGGGGAATGGATTGGAGTTGGGACAGGCGGAGAAGGGGAATGGATTGGAGTTGGGACAGGCGGACATGGGGAATGGATTGGAGTTGGGACAGGCGGAGAAGTGGAATGGATTGGAGTTGGGACAGGCGGATATGGGGAATGGATTGGAGTTGGAACAGGCGGATATGGGGAATGGATTGGAGTTGGGACAGGCGGACATGGGGAATGGATTGGAGTTGGGACAGGCGGGGAAGGGGAATGGATTGGAGTTGGGACAGGCGGAGAAGGGGAATGGATTGGAGTTGGGACAGGCGGAGAAGGGGAATGGATTGGAGTTGGGACAGGCGGAGAAGGGGAATGGATTGGAGTTGGGACAGGCGGAGAAGGGGAATGGATTGGAGTTGGGACAGGCGGAGAAGGGGAATGGATTGGAGTTGGGACAGGCGGATATGGGGAATGGATTGGAGTTGGGACAGGCAGAGAAGGGGAATGGATTGGAGCTGGGACAGGCGGAGAAGGGGAATGGATTGGAGTTGGGACAGGCGGAGAAGGGGAATGGATTGGAGTTGGGACAGGCGGAGAAGGGGAATGGATTGGAGTTGGGACAGGCGGAGAAGGGGAATGGATTGGAGTTGGGACAGGCGGAGAAGGGGAATGGATTGGAGTTGGGACAGGCGGAGAAGGGGAATGGATTGGAGTTGGGACAGGCGGAGAAGGGGAATGGATTGGAGTTGGGACAGGCGGAGAAGGGGAATGGATTGGAGTTGGGACAGGCGGAGAAGGGGAATGGATTGGAGTTGGGACAGGCGGAGAAGGGGAATGGATTAGAGTTGGGACAGGCGGAGAAGGAATGGATTGGAGTTGGGACAGGCGGAGAAGGGGAATGGATTGGAGTTGGGACAGGCGGAGAAGGGGAATGGATTGGAGTTGGGACAGGCGGAGAAGGGGAATGGATTGGAGTTGGGACAGGCGGATATGGGGAATGGATTGGAGTTGGGACAGGCGGACATGGGGAATGGATTGGAGTTGGGACAGGCGGAGAAGGGGAATGGATTGGAGTTGGGACAGGCGGAGAAGGGGAATTGATTGGAGTTGGGACAGGCGGAGAAGGGGAATGGATTGGAGTTGGGACAGGCGGAGAAGGGGAATGGATTGGAGTTGGGACAGGCGGAGAAGGGGAATGGATTTGAGTTGGGACAGGCGGAGAAGGGGAATGGATTGGAGTTGGGACAGGCGGGTAAGGGGAATGGATTGGAGTTGGGACAGGCGGGGAAGGGGAATGGATTGGAGTTGGGACAGGCGGAGAAGGGGAATGGATTGGAGTTGGGACAGGCGGAGAAGGGGAATGGATTGGAGTTGGGACAGGCGGATATGGGGAATGGATTGGAGTTGGGACAGGCGGAGAAGGGGAATGGATTGGAGTTGGGACAGGCGGGGAAGGGGAATGGATTGGAGTTGGGACAAGCGGAGAAGGGGAATGGATTGGAGTTGGGACAGGCGGGGAAGGGGAATGGATTAGAGCTGGGACAGGCGGAGAAGGGGAATGGATTGGAGTTGGGACAGGCGGAGAAGGGGAATGGATTGGAGTTGGGACAGGCGGAGAAGGGGAATGGATTGGAGTTGGGACAGGCGGATATGGGGAATGGATTGGAGTTGGGACAGGCGGAGAAGGGGAATGGATTGGAGTTGGGACAGGCGGGGAAGGGGAATGGATTGGAGTTGGGACAGGCGGAGAAGGGGAATGGATTGGAGTTGGGACAGGCGGAGAAGGGGAATGAATTGGAGTTGGGACAGGCGGATATGGGGAATGGATTGGAGTTGGGACAGGCGGAGAAGGGGAATGGATTGGAGTTGGGACAGGCGGACATGGGGAATGGATTGGAGTTGGGACAGGCGGAGAAGGGGAATGGATTGGAGTTGGGACAGGCGGGGAAGGGGAATGGATTGGAGTTGGGACAGGCGGAGAAGGGGAATGGATTGGAGTTGGGACAGACGGAGAAGGGGAATGGATTGGAGTTGGGACAGGCGGACATGGGGAATGGATTGGAGTTGGGACAGGCGGAGAAGGGGAATGGATTGGAGTTGGGACAGAAGGGGAATGGATTGGAGTTGGGACAGGCGGAGAATGGGAATGGATTGGAGTTGGGACAGGCGGGAAAGGGGAATGGATTGGAGTTGGGACAGGCGGAGAAGGGGAATGGATTGGAGTTGGGACAGGCGGAGAAGGGGAATGGATTGGAGTTGGGACAGGCGGAGAAGGGGAATGGATTGGAGTTGGGACAGGCGGATATGGGGAATGGATTGGAGTTGGGACAGGCGGAGAAGGGGAATGGATTGGAGTTGGGACAGGCGGAGAAGGGGAATAGATTGGAGTTGGGACAGGCGGAGAAGGGGAATGGATTGGAGTTGGGACAGGCGGACATGGGGAATGGATTGGAGTTGGGACAGGCGGAGAAGGGGAATGGATTGGAGTTGGGACAGGCGGGGAAGGGGTATGGATTGGAGTTGGGACAGGCGGAGAAGGGGAATGGATTGGAGTTGGGACAGACGGAGAAGGGGAATGGATTGGAGTTGGGACAGGCGGACATGGGGAATGGATTGGAGTTGGGACAGGCGGAGAAGGGGAATGGATTGGAGTTGGGACAGGCGGGGAAGGGGAATGGATTGGAGTTGGGACAGGCGGAGAATGGGAATGGATTGGAGTTGGGACAGGCGGGAAAGGGGAATGGATTGGAGTTGGGACAGGCGGAGAAGGGGAATGGATTGGAGTTGGGACAGGCGGGGAAGGGGAATGGATTAGAGCTGGGACAGGCGGAGAAGGGGAATGGATTGGAGTTGGGACAGGCGGAGAAGGGGAATGGATTGGAGTTGGGACAGGCGGAGAAGGGGAATGGATTGGAGTTGGGACAGGCGGATATGGGGAATGGATTGGAGTTGGGACAGGCGGAGAAGGGGAATGGATTGGAGTTGGGACAGGCGGGGAAGGGGAATGGATTGGAGTTGGGACAGGCGGAGAAGGGGAATGGATTGGAGTTGGGACAGGCGGAGAAGGGGAATGGATTGGAGTTGGGACAGGCGGATATGGGGAATGGATTGGAGTTGGGACAGGCGGAGAAGGGGAATGGATTGGAGTTGGGACAGGCGGAGAAGGGGAATAGATTGGAGTTGGGACAGGCGGAGAAGGGGAATGGATTGGAGTTGGGACAGGCGGACATGGGGAATGGATTGGAGTTGGGACAGGCGGAGAAGGGGAATGGATTGGAGTTGGGACAGGCGGGGAAGGGGAATGGATTGGAGTTGGGACAGGCGGAGAAGGGGAATGGATTGGAGTTGGGACAGACGGAGAAGGGGAATGGATTGGAGTTGGGACAGGCGGACATGGGGAATGGATTGGAGTTGGGACAGGCGGAGAAGGGGAATGGATTGGAGTTGGGACAGGCGGGGAAGGGGAATGGATTGGAGTTGGGACAGGCGGAGAATGGGAATGGATTGGAGTTGGGACAGGCGGGAAAGGGGAATGGATTGGAGTTGGGACAGGCGGAGAAGGGGAATGGATTGGAGTTGGGACAGGCGGAGAAGGGGAATGGATTGGAGTTGGAACAGGCGGAGAAGGGGAATGGATTGGAGTTGGGACAGGCGGAGAAGGGGAATGGATTGGAGTTGGGACAGGCGGACATGGGGAATGGATTGGAGTTGGGACAGGCGGAGAAGGGGAATGGATTGGAGTTAGGACAGGCGGAAAAGGGGAATGGATTGGAGTTGGGACAGGCGGAGAAGGGGAATGGATTGGAGTTGGGACAGGCAGAGAAGGGGAATGGATTGGAGCTGGGACAGGCGGAGAAGGGGAATGGATTGGAATTGGGACAGGTGGACAAAGGGAATGGATTGGAGTTGGGACAGGCGGACATGGGGAATGGATTGGAGTTGGGACAGGCGGGGAAGGGGAATGGATGGGAGTTGGGACAGGCGGACATGGGGAATGAATGGGAGTTGGGACAGCCGGGGAAGAGGAATGGATTGGAGTTGGGACAGGCGGAGAAGGGGAATGGATTGGAGTTGGGACAGGCGGAGAAGGGGAATGGATTGGAGTTGGGACAGGCGGAGAAGGGGAATGAATCTGGTAACGTGTGTTTAATGCTGACTCTTTTATTGTAAAATAATGCTCTTATATGGATAATACTATGTATTTAAATTAAACCGCTTTTCCTCTCCTTCTCTCTCCCGTCCCCTTCTCTCTCCCGTCCCCTTCTCTCTCCCGTCCCCTTCTCTCTCCCGTCCCCTTCTCTCTCCCGTCCCCTTCTCTCTCCCGTCCCCTTCTCTCTCCCGTCCCCTTCTCTCTCCCGTCCCCTTCTCTCTCCTCTCCTCTCTCCTATTCTTCCTCCCCCTTCTCTCTCATCCTCCTCTCTCCCTTTTTTCTCTCCTCTGTCTCTCCTCCCTTTCTCTCTCCTTCTCCCTCCTCTCCCCTTCTCTCTCCCCTCTTCCTCCTCTATTCCTCCTCCCCCTTCTCTCTCATCCTCCTCTCTCCCTTTTTTCTCCCCTTCTCTCCCTCTTCTCCCTCCTCTCCCCTCCCCTCCCTCAGTTTGTATACTGCCAGGTTTGCTGCGAGCCTTTCCACAAGTTCTGCCTGGAGGAGAGAGAGAGACCGTCGGAGGAGCAGCTGGAGAACTGGTGCTGCCGGCATTGCAAGTTCTGCCACGTGTGCGGGAGGCAGAACCAGGCTGCCAAGGTACGAGCGCGGGGCGGGCAGGGTCACAGTGTAACGTGCCGCGTACACAGCGAGCGGCACAACATTATTCTGGGTAGCACCAGCCGTAGAGACTCGCCAAAGGTCTATGTTCTGCCCACTCTGCCCGCAGTCTCCTCTCTTCCCCATCAAGACTCTCAAGCTCTTCTGTAGAATTCCATTCACCCCAATCCCTCCAAAATCACTCTCCCCCACCCGTCACTCATTAAAAGCACCCTGAAAACTCAGTTCTTCCCACCCTCCCCCTCCTGCCTCCCGCATACACCTATCCAACATCCTTCTGATACCCCACCCTCCCCCTCCTGCCTCCCGCATACACCTATCCAACATCCTCCTGATACCCCACCCTCCCCCTCCTGCCTCCCGCATACACCTATCCAACATCCTCCTGATACCCCACCCTCCCCCTCCTGCCTCCCGCATACACCTATCCAACATCCTCCTGATACCCCACCCTCCTGCCTCCCGCATACACCTATCCAACATCCTCCTGATACCCCACCCTCCCCCTCCTGCCTCCCGCATACACCTATCCAACATCCTCCTGATACCCCACCCTCCTGCCTCCCGCATACACCTATCCAACATCCTCCTGATACCCCACCCTCCTGCCTCCCGCATACACCTATCCAACATCCTACTGATACCCCACCCTCCCCCTCCGGCCTCCCGCATACACCTATCCAACATCCTACTGATACCCCACCCTCCCCCTCCTGCCTCCCCCATCCTCCTGATACCCCACCCTCCCCCTCCTGCCTCCCCCATCCTCCTGATACCCCCACTCTCCCCCTCCTGCCTCCCCCATACACGTAAGATCCTCCCTCCTCCCCCACCCTTCCCTTTCTTACGAGGGAGCCCTGTCCGCAGAGCTTACACTCACCTCTGGAATACAGCACATTGGTGGGGTCTCCCATTCTGGAAGCTGCGTGTGTAGGACACGCAGATGGCATGTGGCGTGTGCGGCACTGTCGGTGACAGGCTTGTGTGGGGCGGGCCACATCATGTTCATATGAGTGATGTGGAGACAGTGTGTTGCAGGAGGACGTGTGAAAGCTTTTCCCTGTGTCCCTCCCTGCAGCAGCTTCTGGAGTGTAACAAGTGCCGGAACAGCTACCACCCCGAGTGCCTGGGGCCCAACTACCCTACCAAACCCACCAAGAAGAAGCGCGTCTGGGTGAGTGCCTTATTACCCACACGCAGGCGCCGTGCCCTGCCACGCTGTGTGCTTATTGGCTGAAGGAGGCACGTCCGGTCTCCCTGTGACCTGTCCGGTCTCCCTGTGACCTGTCCGGTCTCCCTGTGACCTGTCCTGTCTCCCTGTGACCTGTCCGGTCTCCCTGTGACCTGTCCGGTCTCCCTGTGACCTGTCCGGTCTCCCGTTTCCCTGTGACCTGTCCTGTTTCCCTGTGGCCTGACCAGTCTCCCTGTGACCTGTCCTGTCTCCCTGTGACCTGACCAGTCTCCCTGTCACCTGTCTGGTCTCCCTGTGACCTGTCCTGTCTCCCTGTGACCTGTCCTGTCTCCCTGTGACCTGTCCTGTCTCCCTGCGATCGGCACTGTCTCCGGCACATTTAGCGCCGCCCCGATCGGCACTGTCTCCGGCACATGGTGTCCCATGTTCATGATGCTGGTTCTGTCTTCCAGATCTGCACAAAATGTGTCCGCTGCAAGAGCTGCGGCTCCACCACGCCCGGCAAAGGGTGGGACGCACAGTGGTCACATGACTTCTCTCTGTGCCACGACTGTGCCAAACTCTTCGCTAAAGGTAAAATCTCCGGCTGTGCCACTCTAATACCACCCCCCAAACACACCCCCTCTAATACCACCCCCCAAACACCCCCCCTCTAATACCACCCCCCAAACACACCCCCTCTAATACCAACCCCCAAACACACCCCCTCTAATACCACCCCCCAAACACACCCCCTCTAATACCACCCCCCAAACACACCCCCTCTAATACCACCCCCCAAACACACCCCCTCTAATACCACCCCCCAAACACACCCCCTCTAATACCAACCCCCAAACACACCCCCTCTAATACCACCCCCCAAACACACCCCTTCTAATACCACCCCCCAAACACACCCCCTCTAATACCACCCCCCAAACACACCCCCTCTAATACCACCCCCCAAACACACCCCCTCTAATACCACCCCCCAAACACACCCCCTCTAATACCAACCCCCAAACACACCCCCTCTAATACCACCCCCCAAACACACCCCCTCTAATACCACCCCCCAAACACACCCCCTCTAATACCACCCCCCAAACACACCCCCTCTAATACCACCCCCCAAACACACCCCTTCTAATACCACCCCCCAAACACACCCCTTCTAATACCACCCCCCAAACACACCCCCTCTAATACCACCCCCAAACACTTCCCCTCTAATCCCACCCCCCAAACACTTCCCCTCTAATCCCACCCCCCAAACACTTCCCCTCTAATCCCACCCCCCAAACACTCCCCCTTCTAATCCCACCCCCAAACACACCCCCTCTAATCCCACCCCCCAAACACTCCCCCTCTAATACCACCCCCCAAACACTTCCCCTCTAATCCCACCCCCAAACACTTCCCCTCTAATCCCACCCCCCAAACACTCCCCCTTCTAATCCCACCCCCCAAACACACCCCCTCTAATCCCACCCCTCAAACACACCCCCTCTAATCCCACCCCCCAAACACCCAACCCCTCTCTAATCCCACCCCCCAAACACACCCCCTCTAATCCCACCCCCCAAACACCCAACCCCTCTCTAATCCCACTCCCCAAACACTTCCCCTCTAATCCCACCCCCCAAACACACCCCCTCTAATCCCACCCCCCAAACACCCAACCCCTCTCTAATCCCACCCCCAAACACTTCCCCTCTAATACCACCCCCCCCAAACACTCCCCCTTCTAATCCCAACCCCCAAACACTACCCCTCTAATACCACCCCCAAACACTTCCCCTCTAATCCCACCCCCCAAACACTTCCCCTCTAATCCCACCCCCCAAACACTCCCCCTTCTAATCCCACCCCCCAAACACTCTCCCTTCTAATCCCACCCCCCAAACACACCCCCTCTAATCCCACCCCCCAAACACACCCCCTCTAATCCCATCCCCCAAACACTTCCCCTCTAATCCCACCCCCCAAACACACCCCCTCTAATCCCACCCCCCAAACACCCAACCCCTCTCTAATACCACCCCCCAAACACACCCCCTCTAATCCCACCCCCCAAACACCCAACCCCTCTCTAATCACACCCTCTAAATTCACTCCGCTCGCACTCCCCCCCTGCGCTCTCAGGTAACTTCTGCCCGCTGTGTGATAAGTGCTATGACGATGACGATTACGAGAGCAAGATGATGCAGTGCGGGAAGTGTGACCGCTGGGTGCATTCCAAGTGCGAGAGTCTCACAGGTGACCGCCCCCCCCCCTCCCTCCCACAGACACGTAGGGAGGTCCTCCCTCCCCCCTACTCCCCACACTTACAATGTGTTTTTTTTCCTCTCAAAATAAATGAGGGAAGGAGAAGAAGGGGGTTGGAGGAGACGGAGTGAGAGAGGGGGGAGGGGAGTGAGATAGGGGGGGAGGGGAGTGAGATAGGGGGGGAGGGGAGTGAGATAGGGGGGAGGGGAGTGAGAGAGAGTTGGGGGGAGTGAGAGAGAGTTGGGGGGAGTGAGAGAGAGAGAGAGAGAGAGGGGGGGGGAGTGAGAGAGGGGCGGGAGGGGAGTGATGTAGGGGGGGAGGGGAGTGATAGAGGGGAGTGAGAGGTGGGGTAGGTGGAGGGGGGGGAGGTACTGAGAGGGGGATGGGGGGAGGGGGGTAAGGGGAGTGAGCGATCTCTGTCCTGCGTGTGCAATAACACGCATGTTCTGTGTCCTCAGATGAGATGTATGAGATCCTGTCCAACCTGCCGGAGAGTGTGGCCTACACCTGCATCAACTGCACTGACCACCAGCCGGCGGAGTGGAGGCTGGCGCTGACCGGCGAGGTGCAGGGGTCTCTGAAGCACGTTCTCACCGCCCTACTCAACTCCCGCACCTCCAGTCACCTCCTGCGCTACACACAGGTGAGTGACGGCGCTATCTCACATGGTGAGCGTCCATCCCTCTCTGCCCCCCTCCCCGCTCTACCCCCCTACTCGCTCTTACCCCCTCTGCCCCCCCTACCCGCTCTGACCCCCTCTGGCCCCCCTACCCGCTCTGCCCCCTCTCCGTTCTGACTCCCCTCCCCGTTCTGACCCCCTCCTCGCTCCCCTTTCTTACCCCCTCCCCGCTTTGCCCCCTCCCCGCTCTGCCCCCCTACCCGCTCTGCTCCCCGCCCTGCCCTCTCCCCTCTCGGCGCCCTGCCCTCTCGGCGCCCTGCCCTCTCCCCTCTCTGCCCACCTCCCCGCTCTGCCCTCTTCCCTCTCTGCCCCCCGCCTCTCCCCTCTCTGCCCCCCGCCTCTCCCCTCTCTGCCCCCCGCCCCTTCCCTCTCTGCCCCCCGCCTCTCCCCTCTCTGCTCCCCTGCCTCTCCCCTCTCTGCTCCCCTGCCTCTCCCCTCTCTGCCCCCCTGCCTCTCCCCTCTCTGCCCCCTGCCTCTCCCCTCTCTGCCCCCCTGCCTCTCCCCTCTCTGCCCCCCTGCCTCTCCCCTCTCTGCCGCCTGCCTCTCCCCTCTCTGCCCCCTGCCTCTCCCGCCTCTCTCCTCTCTGCCCCCTACCTCTCCCCTCTCTGCCCCCTGCCTCTCCCCTCTCTGCCCCCTGCCTCTCCCCTCTCTGCCCCCTGCCTCTCCCCTCTCTGCCCCCTGCCTCTCCCCTCTCTGCCCCGTGCCTCTCCCCTCTCTGCCCCCTGCCTCTCCCCTCTCTCCCCTCTCCCCCTCTCTGCCCCTTGCCTCTCCCCCTCTCTGCCCCCCTCCCTCTCTGCCCCCTGCCTCTCTCCCTCTCTGCTCCCCTGCCTCTCCCCTCTCTGCACCCCTGGTTCTCCCCTCTGCCCGCCTCTCCCCTCTCTGTCCCTCCCCTCTCTGTCCCTCCCCTCTCTGCCCCCCTGCCTCTCCCCTCTCTGCCCCCCTGCCTCTCCCCTCTCTCCCCCCCTGCCTCTCCCCCTCTGCCTCTCCCCCCTGCCTCCCCCCCCTGCCTCTCGCCCCCCTGCCTTTCCCCTCTCTGCCCCCCTGCCTCTCCCCTCCTGCCTCTCCCCTCTCTTCCTCTCTGCCCCCCCCTACCCGCTCTGCCCCCTCTCCGTTCTGACTCCCCTCCTCGCTCCCCTTTCTTACCCCCTCCCCGCTCTGGCCCCCTCCCCGCTCTGCCCCCCGCCCTGCCCTCTCCCCTCTCGGCGCCCTGCCCTCTCCCCTCTCTGCCCACCTCCCCGCTCTGCCCTCTTCCTCTCTGCCCCCCGCCTCTCCCCTCTCTGCCCCCCGCCTCTCCCCTCTCTGCCCCCCGCCCCTTCCCTCTCTGCCCCCCGCCCCTGCCCTCTCTGCCCCCCGCCCCTTCCCTATCTGCCCCCCTGCCTCTCCCCTCTCTGCTCCCCTGCCTCTCCCCTCTCTGCTCCCCTGCCTCTCCCCTCTCTGCTCCCCTGCCTCTCCCCTCTCTGCTCCCCTGCCTCTCCCCTCTCTGCCCCCCTGCCTCTCTCCCTCTCTGCCCCCCTGCCTCTCTCCCTCTCTGCCCCCCTGCCTCTCCCCCTCTCTGCCCCCCTGCCTCTCCCCTCTCTGCCCCCTGCCTCTCCCCTCTCTCCCTCTCTGCCCCTCTGCCTCTCCCCTCTCTGCCCGCCTCTCCCCTCTCTGCCCCCCTGCCTCTCCCCTCTCTCCCTCTCTGCCCCCCTGCCTCTCCCCTCTCTGCCCCCCTGCCTCTCCCCTCTCTGCCCCCCTGCCTCTCCCCTCTCTGCCCCCCTGCCTCTCCCCTCTCTGCCCGCCTCTCCCCTCTCTGCCCGCCTCTCCCCTCTCTGCCCGCCTCTCCCCTCTCTGCCCGCCTCTCCCCTCTCTTCCTCTCTCCCTCTCTGCCCCCCTGCCTCTCCCCTCTCTCCCTCTCTGCCCCCCTGCCTCTCCCCTCTCTCCCTCTCTGCCCCCCTGCCTCTCTCCCTCTCTGCCCCCCTGCCTCTCCCCTCTCTGCCCCCCTGCCTCTCCCCTCTCTGCCCCCTGCCTCTCTCCCTCTCTGCCCCCTGCCTCTCTCCCTCTCTGCCCCCCTGCCTCTCTCCCTCTCTGCCCCCCTGCCTCTCCCCCTCTCTGCCCCCCTGCCTCTCCCCTCTCTGCCCCCTGCCTCTCCCCTCTCTCCCTCTCTGCCCCTCTGCCTCTCCCCTCTCTGCCCGCCTCTCCCCTCTCTGCCCCCCTGCCTCTCCCCTCTCTCCCTCTCTGCCCCCCTGCCTCTCCCCTCTCTGCCCCCCTGCCTCTCCCCTCTCTGCCCCCCTGCCTCTCCCCTCTCTGCCCCCCTGCCTCTCCCCTCTCTGCCCCCCTGCCTCTCCCCTCTCTGCCCGCCTCTCCCCTCTCTGCCCGCCTCTCCCCTCTCTGCCCGCCTCTCCCCTCTCTGCCCGCCTCTCCCCTCTCTGCCCGCCTCTCCCCTCTCTTCCTCTCTCCCTCTCTGCCCCCCTGCCTCTCCCCTCTCTCCCTCTCTGCCCCCCTGCCTCTCCCCTCTCTCCCTCTCTGCCCCCCTGCCTCTCTCCCTCTCTGCCCCCCTGCCTCTCCCCTCTCTGCCCCCCTGTCTCTCCCCTCTCTGCCCGCCTCTCCCCTCTCTGCCCCCCACTCCCCCTTCGCCTCTCACCTCTCTGCCCCCCCCCCCCCCGCCCCCAGGCAGCCAAACCTCCGGACTTAAACCCAGAGCCAGAAGAGAACCTCCCCTCTCGGAGTTCCCCCGAGGGACCCGACCCCCCTGTCCTGACCCAGGTGAACAAGCTGGACGTGCAGCCGCCCCTGGACCTGGAGGGGGTGAGGAAGAAGATGGACCACAGCGGGTACACATCCGTGGTAAGTTCTCACGTGGCTGCACTCACTGGGAGAAAAACGTTTGTCATCTAAGCGCTAAAACTTAATTTACTATTTAGTGATTTATCAATAATATCGATAAGTGAAAAAACCATGTACATAGGCCAGGCAGCCTGGTGAGAAATGTGACTAGTGCAGGCAGATACAGAACATATAACAAAAAGACCTGGCGCCTGAAAACAAACAGTGAACTTCTGACCATATATTAATGTCCAGATTTATATTCCTGTGATAGTATAAAAATGTCCAGATTTATATTCCTGTGATCCTCAGAATAGGTCACACGGGCAGAAGCAGAAAAACATATCATAGCATATAACTGTTGGGCACACTAAACATACATGGGCACACTAAAACTAACAACACATAAGTACACCACACCTAGTGATAGACAAACTCATTTATTTAAAAATATGATACAATATATATATTACCATATGGGTAACAACAAGAGGAACAGCCAATCTTCCAGAATAGTAACATTGGAATCCTACTTACAAAAAGAAGGATAAAAGCCGGCCTGCAGGATCGTTATTATCCAAATCCTCCCCTGAGGAAGTGAAGTCATTTTCACGAAACGCGTAGGGTGGGTGCAGTAGTCGCCTTTATTGACTTTGGAGTTGCACAACTACACGGAGCAGCCGTAGGCAAGCCTGTATAGCCACAGCAGCAGAAATCTCCCCCGCAGTCTTCACACGTGTACGCGCGCGGGTGCTGTCGGGAGGAAGGAGAACGCCTAGAGTGGTGAATCTGCCAGAGGAGTGAACTTTGGCGCGAGAACCCAGTTCGGATTACTCCCCCTACCGCTGCTAGCCACGTGTGCGTGAGGAGAGAGACGCAGCTGTGTGTACCGACGGCGCTGGTTTGGGAGCTGAGGAGCACCCGAGTGCTGTGATTTGGATAATAACGATCCTGCAGGCCGGCTTTTATCCTTCTTTTTGTAAGTAGGATTCCAATGTTACTATTCTGGAAGATTGGCTGTTCCTCTTGTTGTTACCCATATGGTAATATATATATTGTATCATATTATTAAATAAATGAGTTTGTCTATCACTAGGTGTGGTGTACTTATGTGTTGTTAGTTTTAGTGTGCCCATGTATGTTTAGTGTGCCCAACAGTTATATGCTATGATATGTTTTTCTGCTTCTGCCCGTGTGACCTATTCTGACGATCACAGGAATAGCCATCTGGACATTTTTATACTATCATAGGAATATAAATCTGGACATTAATATATGGTCAGAAGTTCACTGTTTGTTTTCAGGCGCCAGGTCTTTTTGTTATATGCACTCACTGGGGGTACACTTCCGTGGTAAGTCCTGACATAGCTGCACTCACTGGGGGTACACTTCCGTGGTAAGTCCTGACATAGCTGCACTCACTGGGGGTACACTTCCATGGTCTGATTTGTGGGCGTTGGAATGATCTGGTGACGGAGTACATATAACCGGGGGTAGCTCTGATTTGTGGGCGTTGGGATGATCTGGTGACGACGTACATATAAGCGGCGGTGTCTCTGATTTGTGGGCGTTGGAATGATCTGGTGACGGCGTACATATAACCGGGGGTAGCTCTGATTTGTGGACGTTGGGATGATCTGATGTCGGTGACGGTGACGGCGTACATATAACCGGGGGTAGCTCTGATTTGTGGATGTTGGGATGATCTGATGTCTGTGACGGTGACGGCGTACATATAACCGGGGGTAGCTCTGATTTGTGGGCGTTGGAATGATCTGGTGGTGACGGCGTACATATAACCGGCGGTGGCTCTTATTTGTGGGCGTTGGGATGATCTGGTGACGGCGTACATATAACCGGTGGTGTCTCTGATTTGTGGGCGTTGGGATGATCTGGTGACGGCGTACATATAACCGGGGGTAGCTCTGATTTGTGGGCGTTGGGATGATCTGGTGACGGCGTACATATAACCGGCGGTGGCTCTGATTTGTGGGCGTTGGGATGATCTGGTGACGGCGTACATATAACCGGCGGTGGCTCTGATTTGTGGGCGTTGGGATGATCTGGTGACGGCGTACATATAACCGGCGGTGGCTCTGATTTGTGGGCGTTGGGATGATCTGGTGACGGCGTACATATAACCGGCGGTGGCTCTGATTTGTGGGCGTTGGGATGATCTGGTGACGGCGTACATATAACCGGCGGTGTCTCTGATTTGTGGGCGTTGGGATGATCTGGTGACGGCGTACATATAACCGGCGGTGGCTCTGATTTGTGGGCATTGGGATGATCTGATGACGGCGTACATATAACCGGGGATAGCTCTGATTTGTGGGCGTTGGGATGATCTGATGACGGCGTACATATAACCGGCGGTAGCTCTGATTTGTGGGCATTGGGATGATCTGATGACGGCGTACATATAACCGGCGGTGTCTCTGATTTGTGGGCGTTGGGATGATCTGGTGACGACGTACATATAACCGGCGGTGGCTCTTATTTGTGGGCGTTGGGATGATCTGGTGACGGCGTACATATAACCGGTGGTGTCTCTGATTTGTGGGCGTTGGGATGATCTGGTGACGGCGTACATATAACCGGGGGTAGCTCTGATTTGTGGGCGTTGGGATGATCTGGTGACGGCGTACATATAACCGGCGGTGGCTCTGATTTGTGGGCGTTGGGATGATCTGGTGACGGCGTACATATAACCGGCGGTGGCTCTGATTTGTGGGCGTTGGGATGATCTGGTGACGGCGTACATATAACCGGCGGTGGCTCTGATTTGTGGGCGTTGGGATGATCTGGTGACGGCGTACATATAACCGGCGGTGGCTCTGATTTGTGGGCGTTGGGATGATCTGATGACGGCGTACATATAACCGGCGGTGGCTCTGATTTGTGGGCGTTGGGATGATCTGGTGGTGACGGCGTACATATAACCGGCGGTGGCTCTGATTTGTGGGCGTTGGGATGATTTGATGACGGCGTACATATAACCGGCGGTGTCTCTGATTTGTGGGCGTTGGGATGATCTGGTGACGGCGTACATATAACCGGGGGTAGCTCTGATTTGTGGGCGTTGGGATGATCTGATGACGGCGTACATATAACCGGCGGTAGCTCTGATTTGTGGGCGTTGGGATGATCTGGTGGTGACGGCGTACATATAACCGGCGGTGGCTCTGATTTGTGGGCGTTGGGATGATCTGATGACGGCGTACATATAACCGGCGGTGGCTCTGATTTGTGGGCGTTGGAATGATCTGGTGGTGACGGCGTACATATAACCGGCGGTGGCTCTGATTTGTGGGCGTTGGGATGATCTGGTGACGGCGTACATATAACCGGCGGTGGCTCTGATTTGTGGGCGTTGGGATGATCTGGTGACGGCGTACATAGAACCGGCGGTGGCTCTGATTTGTGGGCGTTGGGATGATCTGGTGACGGCGTACATATAACCGGCAGTGTCTCTGATTTGTGGGCGTTGGGATGATCTGGTGACGGCGTACATATAACCGGGGGTGTCTCTGATTTGTGATCGTTGGGATGATCTGGTGACGGCGTACATATAACCGGCGGTGGCTCTGATTTGTGGGCGTTGGGATGATCTGGTGACGGCGTACATATAACCGGCGGTGGCTCTGATTTGTGGGCGTTGGGATGATCTGATGTCGGTGACGGCGTACATATAACCGGCGGTGTCTCTGATTTGTGGGCTTTGGGATGATCTGGTGGTGACGGCGTACATATAACCGGCGGTGGCTCTGATCTGTGGGCGTTGGGATGATCTGATGACGGCGTACATATAACCGGCGGTGGCTCTTATTTGTGGGCGTTGGGATGATCTGGTGACGGCGTACATATAACCGGTGGTGTCTCTGATTTGTGGGCGTTGGGATGATCTGGTGACGGCGTACATATAACCGGGGGTAGCTCTGATTTGTGGGCGTTGGGATGATCTGGTGACGGCGTACATATAACCGGCGGTGGCTCTGATTTGTGGGCGTTGGGATGATCTGGTGACGGCGTACATATAACCGGCGGTGGCTCTGATTTGTGGGCGTTGGGATGATCTGGTGACGGCGTACATATAACCGGCGGTGGCTCTGATTTGTGGGCGTTGGGATGATCTGGTGACGGCGTACATATAACCGGCGGTGGCTCTGATTTGTGGGCGTTGGGATGATCTGATGACGGCGTACATATAACCGGCGGTGGCTCTGATTTGTGGGCGTTGGGATGATCTGGTGGTGACGGCGTACATATAACCGGCGGTGGCTCTGATTTGTGGGCGTTGGGATGATTTGATGACGGCGTACATATAACCGGCGGTGTCTCTGATTTGTGGGCGTTGGGATGATCTGGTGACGGCGTACATATAACCGGGGGTAGCTCTGATTTGTGGGCGTTGGGATGATCTGATGACGGCGTACATATAACCGGCGGTAGCTCTGATTTGTGGGCGTTGGGATGATCTGGTGGTGACGGCGTACATATAACCGGCGGTGGCTCTGATTTGTGGGCGTTGGGATGATCTGATGACGGCGTACATATAACCGGCGGTGGCTCTGATTTGTGGGCGTTGGAATGATCTGGTGGTGACGGCGTACATATAACCGGCGGTGGCTCTGATTTGTGGGCGTTGGGATGATCTGGTGACGGCGTACATATAACCGGCGGTGGCTCTGATTTGTGGGCGTTGGGATGATCTGGTGACGGCGTACATAGAACCGGCGGTGGCTCTGATTTGTGGGCGTTGGGATGATCTGGTGACGGCGTACATATAACCGGCAGTGTCTCTGATTTGTGGGCGTTGGGATGATCTGGTGACGGCGTACATATAACCGGGGGTGTCTCTGATTTGTGATCGTTGGGATGATCTGGTGACGGCGTACATATAACCGGCGGTGGCTCTGATTTGTGGGCGTTAGGATGATCTGGTGACGGCGTACATATAACCGGCGGTGGCTCTGATTTGTGGGCGTTGGGATGATCTGATGTCGGTGACGGCGTACATATAACCGGCGGTGTCTCTGATTTGTGGGCTTTGGGATGATCTGGTGGTGACGGCGTACATATAACCGGCGGTGGCTCTGATCTGTGGGCGTTGGGATGATCTGATGACGGCGTACATATAACCGGCGGTGGCTCTGATTTGTGGGCGTTGGGATGATCTGGTGACGGCGTACATATAACCGGCGGTGGCTCTGATTTGTGGGCGTTGGGATGATCTGGTGACGGCGTACATATAACCGGCGGTGGCTCTGATTTGTGGGCGTTGGGATGATCTGGTGACGGCGTACATATAACCGGCGGTGGCTCTGATTTGTGGGCGTTGGGATGATCTGGTGACGGCGTACATATAACCGGCGGTGGCTCTGATTTGTGGGCGTTGGGATGATCTGATGTCGGTGACGGCGTACATATAACCGGCGGTGTCTCTGATTTGTGGGCGTTGGAATGATCTGGTGACGGCGTACATATAACCGGCGGTGGCTCTGATTTGTGGGCGTTGGGATGACCTGGTGACGGCGTACATATAACCGGCGGTGGCTCTGATTTCTGGGCGTTGGGATGATCTGACGTCTGATGACGGTGACGGCGTACATATAACCGGCGGTGGCTCTGATTTGTGGGCGTTGGGATGATCTGATGACGGCGTACATATAACCGGCGGTGGCTCTGATTTCTGGGCGTTGGGATGATCTGATGTCTGATGACGGTGACGGCGTACATATAACCGGCGGTGGCTCTGATTTGTGGGCGTTGGGATGATCTGGTGACGGCGTACATATAACCGGCGGTGGCTCTGATTTGTGGGTGTTGGGATGATCTGATGACGGCGTACATATAACCGGCGGTGGCTCTGATTTCTGGGCGTTGGGATGATCTGATGTCTGATGACGGTGACGGCGTACATATAACCGGCGGTGGCTCTGATTTGTGGGCGTTGGGATGATCTAATGACGGCGTACATATAACCGGCGGTGGCTCTGATTTGGCATTCAGGATCCACAATGACCTAATATATTTATAAAGGTGTGGAAGTGTTAATGTTATATGTTAATATGTATATTATTTCTAATCGCATTATCCTTTTATTGTATTCACCTTTGTGATTTGTGATAAGAACACATGGATAAATGTATACAGAGAATACTGCATGTCCGGTCCTTCCCCGGGTATACTCCAGCGCTAGTCACGGGCCTCTCCTCACACAGAGACATTTAAACGTGTCCCTTTACCTCTCAGCTGGAGTTCAGCGATGACATCGTGCGGATAATCCAGGCGGCCATGAACGCGGACGGGGGACAGCCAGAGGTCAAGAAAGCAAACAGCATGATGAAGTCTTTCTTCACACGGGTCAGTGAGACGGGCACTCAGCGCAGGCAGGGGGCGGGTTGTGAGGGTAATGGGGAGAGAGGGGGCAGATTGTGAGGGTTATGGGGAGGGGGCGGATTGTGAGGGTAATGGGGAGGGGGCGGATTGTGAGGGTAATGGGGAGGGGGTGGATTGTGAGGGTAATGGGGAGGGGGCGGATTGTGAGGGTAATGGGGAGGGAGGAGGCAGATTGTGAGGGTAATGGGGAGAGAAGGGGCGGATTGTGAGGGTGATGGGTAGGGGGGCATATTGTGAGGGTAATAAGGAGGGGGCAGATTGTGAGGGTAATAGGGAGAGAGGGGGCAGATTGTGAGGGTTATGGGGAGGGGGCGGATTGTGAGGGTAATGGGGAGGGGGCGGATTGTGAGGGTAATGGGGAGGGAGGAGGCAGATTGTGAGGGTAATGGGGAGAGAAGGGGCGGATTGTGAGGGTGATGGGTAGGGGGGCATATTGTGAGGGTAATAAGGAGGGGGCAGATTGTGAGGGTAATAGGGAGGAAGGGGCAGATTGTGAGGGTAGTAGGGAGGGGGCAGATTGTGAGGGTAATAGGGAGGGGGCAGATTGTGAGGGTAATAGGGAGGGAGGGGCAGATTCTGAGGGTAATAGGGCAGCCAGACAAGAAGACAAACAGCTAAAGGTACAGGGCAGAAGCATGAACTTGACAGGAGCTGGCCTGCTCCTCCACATGTACCTCCTGTGTTTCTCATGTGTATGTTTCCATCCTGTTTAGCAAATGGAGCGCGTCTTCCCCTGGTTCAGTGTAAAAAAATCCAGGTTTTGGGAACCCAACAAGGTTACGAGCAAGTGAGTCATGTCTTGTGTGGGATAATCGGGTAACGTCCGGGGTAATGTCCGGGGTCCCTGCCCGGTGCTGGGGCGCATTACACAGCTGTACAAGGCAGGGAGGAAACGCAACTGCTGCAGTGTGTGCATTCAAACGGCCAAAACAAGCCAAGAAGGGAGAATGAGAGAGGATAAGGCAGAGCAGGTGCGGCATGGGACATGCACGTCCCGGCACCGCCCTCCTCCCCGCCGGGGACCCGGCACCGCCCTCCTCCCCGCCGCGGACCCGGCACCGCCCTCCTCCCCGCCGGGGACCCGGCACCGCCCTCCTCCCCGCCGGGGACCCGGCACGTTTTATGTAAGGGGTTTATGGGTTTCAGCGGTTAACTTATTAGGGGGTTTAGGGTAGGGGATGGCGTTAGTATTTGGGGGTTTAGGGTAGTGGATGGCATTAGTATTTGTGGGTTTAGGGTAGGGGATGGCATTAGTATTTGGGGTAACGGGTTTGGGGTAGGGAATAACGTTAGTATTTGGGGGTTTAGGGTAGGGGATGGCGTTAGTATTAGGGGTAACGGGTTTAGGGTAGGGGATAACGTTAGTATTTGGGGTAACAGGAGGGTTTAGGGTAGGGGATAACGTTAGTATTTGGGGGTTTAGGGTAGGGGATAACGTTAGTATTAGGGGTAACGGGTTTAGGGTAGGGGATAACGTTAGTATTTGGGGGTAACAGGAGGCTTTAGGGTAGGGGATAACGTTAGTATTTGGGGGTTTAGGGTAGTGGATGGCGTTAGTATTTGGGGGTTTAGGGTAGGGGATGGCATTAGTATTTGGGGTAACGGGTTTAGGGTAGGGGATAACGTTAGTATTTGGGGTAACAGGAGGGTTTAGGGTAGGGGATAACGTTAGTATTTGGGGGTAACAGGAGGGTTTAGGGTAGGGGATAACGTTAGTATTTGGGGGTAACAGGAGGGTTTAGGGTAGGGGATAACGTTAGTATTTGGGGGTAACAGGAGGGTTTAGGGTAGGGGATAACGTTAGTATTTGGGGGTTTAGGGTAGGGGATAACGTTAGTATTAGGGGTAACGGGTTTAGGGTAGGGGATAACGTTAGTATTTGGGGGTAACAGGAGGCTTTAGGGTAGGGGATAACGTTAGTATTAGGGACACAAAAATCACCAGGCGCTCCTGCGAGTGTTTCAGATAGGAGGAGATACTGCAGTATAGTGAATGCAAAATATAGAATGAAATGATATACAACCAGTGCCAGTTTGCAGCTCGACCTTCAGTGGATCTTCCTTATAGATCCTTATATAGTGGCAATGTCCAGAAGTCAGGGAGCGCAGACACCAGGATGGACATATGAGGAGAAAAAACAATAACACAAATGATAGTGCAATCCTGTAGGGTAAAGAAATATTCCAACTGGGAATGGGGACATGCACAGTGGATAGAAACAAAATATAGACAGATAGCCACTGCTATAGTCCTATGGGGTGAGAGGCTGGAATATGATCAGGTATACACATGACACAGTGGTTGAAATCAAGAATGGCCACACAAATGTAGAAAATTATAAAAAAGGTTTAGTTGATGAGCACCAGGAGGCACACGGATGCAGTGGGAACTTGCAATCAAGCCCCAGAAATCCGGCAATGGAAATAGAGCTTAGTCTGTGTCCGTTGTGGGAGAGATAACCTGTATGCGTAGTGACTGCTGCAGGGGGGTCAGGCTGCGCCGGCGCTTACGCCACTGTCAGCCACCGCAGGACTTCCGGGTTAGATTCTCTCCACCAGTGTTCGGCACCCCGTGACTGCGTCTCACTGCGGGCACAGCAAGCTGCTATAACACAGGAACCAGAGACTCGGGCCATCCTGGTGTCTGCGCTCCCTGACTTCTGGACATTGTTAGTATTAGGGGTAACGGGTTTAGGGTAGGGGATGGCGTTAGTATTTGGGGTAACGGGTTTAGGGTAGGGGATGGCGTTAGTATTTGGGGGTTTACGGTAGGGGATGGCGTTAGTATTAGGGGTAACGGGTTTAGGGTAGGGGATTACGTTAGTATTTGGGGGTTTAGGGTAGGGGATGGCGTTAGTATTAGGGGTAACGGCTTTAGGGTAGTGGATAACGTTAGTATTTGGGGGTTTAGGGTAGGGGATGGCGTTAGTATTAGGGGTAACGGGTTTAGGGTAGGGGATGGCGTTAGTATTTGGGGGTTTAGGGTAGGGGATGGCGTTAGTATTTGGGGGTTTAGGGTAGGGGATGGCATTAGTATTAGGGGTAACAGGAGGGTTTAGGGTAGGGGATGGCGTTAGTATTTGGGGGTTTAGGGTAGGGGATGGCGTTAGTATTTGGGGTAACGGGTTTAGGGTAGGGGATGGCGTTAGTATTTGGGGGTTTACGGTAGGGGATGGCGTTAGTATTTGGGGTAACGGGTTTAGGGTAGGGGATAACGTTAGTATTTGGGGATTTAGGGTAGGGGATGGCGTTAGTATTAGGGGTAACGGGTTTAGGGTAGGGGATAACATTAGTATTTGGGGGTTTAGGGTAGGGGATGGCGTTAGTATTAGGGGTAACGGGTTTAGGGTAGGGGATAACGTTAGTATTTGGGGATTTAGGGTAGGGGATGGCGTTAGTATTAGGGGTAACGGGTTTAGGGTAGGGGATAACGTTAGTATTTGGGGGTTTAGGGTAGGGGATGGCGTTAGTATTAGGGGTAACGGGTTTAGGGTAGGGGATAACGTTAGTATTTGGGGTAACGGGTTTAGGGTAGGGGATAACGTTAGTATTTGGGGGTTTACGGTAGGGGATGGCGTTAGTATTTGGGGTAACGGGTTTAGGGTAGGGGATAACGTTAGTATTTGGGGGTTTAGGGTAGGGGATGGCGTTAGTATTAAGGGGTTTAGGGTAGGGGATGGCGTTAGTATTTGGGGGTTTAGGGTAGGGGATGGCGTTAGTATTTGGGGTAACGGGTTTAGGGTAGGGGATGGCGTTAGTATTTGGGGGTTTAGGGTAGGGGATGGCGTTAGTATTTGGGGTAACGGGTTTAGGGTAGGGGATGGCGTTAGTATTAGGGGTAACAGGAGGGTTTAGGGTAGGGGATGGCGTTAGTATTTGGGGTTTAGGGTAGGGGATGGCGTTAGTATTTGGGGGTTTAGGGTAGGGGATGGCGTTAGTATTTGGGGTAACGGGTTTAGGGTAGGGGATGGCGTTAGTATTTGGGGGTTTAGGGTAGGGGATGGTGTTAGTATTTGGGGGTTTAGGGTAGGGGATGGCGTTAGTATTTGGGGGTTTAGGGTAGGGGATGGCGTTAGTATTTGGGGGTTTAGGGTAGGGGATGGCGTTAGTATTTGGGGGTTTAGGGTAGGGGATGGCGTTAGTATTTGGGGGTTTAGGGTAGGGGATGGCATTAGTATTTGGGGGTTTAGGGTAGGGGATGGCGTTAGTATTTGGGGGTTTAGGGTAGGGGATGGCGTTAGTATTTGGGGGTTTAGGGTAGTGGATGGCGTTAGTATTTGGGGGTTTAGGGTAGGGGATGGCGTTAGTATTTGGGGGTTTAGGGTAGGGGATGGCGTTAGTATTTGGGATAATGGGGGTTTAGGGTAAAGGGTAAGGTTAGTGACTTACGTTAGCGGCAAAGTGGTCAGAGGCCGAGTGTCCCGACGGCGCGGTGTGCAGCGGCTAAACACTGGCGGTCCTCCTGGCTATTCAGGATATCCCTGCTTCAGCACAGGTGACTCAATGGCTCAGTCTATGCCTAGTGTCACCTGTGCGGAGGCAGGGATATCCTGGCCTGTTGGTGGCCCTTGGGGACGGGAGTTGCCCCCCCTAGTGGTAGAGCTTTGCAGATACACCAGAGGTATAAATAATACCCAGGAAGAGGAGGGGGTCGGACTGGAGACATAAGGGAGTCTTAGGCCTCGGTCCCGCTGCGCTCGTTGGCGCGGGCGGCCACACGCGAGTTCCCCACCAGCAGGGGAATCCTCCCGAGTCGGTCCCGGTCCCCCCTGGCGGCACAGCGCACTACACGCTGTGGCGCGTCAGCCGCTATGGGACACAAGAAAATGGTGTTCCCTAGCGTTGACGCGTCACGTGGTGTGGCTGTAAGCCAATGGGGAGGGGAGGCTTCGGGAGGAGGAGAGGCTTCGGGGAGCGGGGAGGAGTGTGGAGTGAGCAGCGTGAGTGCCTGTCTGTGTGTGTGTATGTGCGTGCGTGCCTGTCTGTGTGTGTGTGCCTGAGTGCGAGTGCCTGCCTCTGTCTGTGTGTGTGTGTGTGTGTGTGTATATGAGTGCCTGTGTGTGTGTGTGTTGCTTACCATCAGCAGCTCCAGCCCGAGTCCGTGGAGGGAGGGTCTGTGTATGTCAGCACCCCGCCTGTCTCCAGTGCGGGCGCGCTGACTCTGGGAGCGCGGCCTTAGCCTTACCCTTATTGTGGGGAAGATACACGGCCCGACGTCAGGACGACATGGGGTGGGCACACGGCAATGCCATTAGGGGTTCATCCGGCAGTGTTTCAGGGTTCAGGACAAGTTCGGCCAGTGTTTGCCTAACTGGGGGGGCAGAGAAGACTTGCACGGGGGGAGTGACAGGAGTGACATGTACCCGTAGAGTGACATAAAGACAGAGAGAGAGAGGGTCAAAAGGGAAGGGGGGAGAGTCAGAAGGGAATGGGGGAGAGGGTCAGAAGAAGTGACCAGAAGGGAAGGGGGGGGAGAGAGGGTCAGAAGGAAGGGGAGAGAGAGGATCAGAAGGAAGGGGGGGGAGAGAGGGTCAGAAGGAAGGGGGAGAGAGGGTCAAAAGGAAGGGGGGGAGAGGGTCAGAAGGAAGGGGGAGAGAGGGTCAGAAGGAAGGGGGAGAGAGGGTCAGAAGGAAGGGGGGGGGAGAGGGTCATAAGGAAGGGGAGAGAGAGGGTCAGAAGGAAGCGGGGGAGAGGGTCAGAAGGAAGGGGGGGAGAGGGTCAGAAGGAAGGGGGGGAGAGGGTCAGAAGGAAGGGGGGGAGAGGGTCAGAAGGAAGGGGGGGAGAGGGTCAGAAGGAAGGGGGGGAGAGGGTCAGAAGGAAGGGGGGGAGAGGGTCAGAAGGAAGGGGGGGAGAGTCAGAAGGAAGGGGGGGAGAGAGGGTCAGAAGGAAGGGGAGAGAGAGGGTCAGAAGGAAGGGGGGGAGAGAGGGTCAGAAAGAAGGGGGAGAGAGGGTCAGAAGGAAGGGGGGGAGAGGGTCAGAAGGAAGGGGGGGAGAGAGGGTCAGAAGGAAGGGGGAGAGAGGGTCAGAAGAAGTGACCAGAAGGTAGGGGGAGAGAGAGGGTCAGAAGGAAGGGGGAGAGAGGGTCAGAAGGAAGGGGGGGAGAGAGGGTCAGAAGGAAGGGGGGGGAGTGAGTCAGAAGGAAGGGGGGAGAGAGGGGGTCAGAAGGAAGGGGGAGAGAGGGTCAGAAGGAAGGGGGAGAGAGGGTCAGAAAGAAGGGGGAGAGAGAGGGTCAGAAGGAAGGGGGGGAGAGGGTCAGAAGGAAGGGGGGGAGAGAGGGTCAGAAGGAAGGGGGGAGAGTCAGAAGGAAGGGGGGGGGAGAGTCAGAAGGAAGGGGGAGAGAGGGTCAGAAGGAAGGGGGAGAGAGGGTCAGAAGAAGTGACCAGAAGGTAGGGGGAGAGAGAGGGTCAAAAGGAAGGGGGAGAGAGGGTCAGAAGGAAGGGGGGGAGAGAGGGTCAGAAGGAAGGGGGGGGGGAGTGAGTCAGAAGGAAGGGGGAGAGAGGGGGTCAGAAGGAAGGGGGGGTAGAGGGTCAGAAGGAAGGGGGGGAGAGGGTCAGAAGGAAGGGGGAGAGAGGGTCAGAAGGAAGGGGGAGAGGGTCAGAAGGAAGTGGGGGTAGAGGGTCAGAAGGAAGGGGGGGAGAGGGTCAGAAGGAAGGGTGGGAGAGGGTCAGAAGAAGTGACCAGAAGGAAGGGGAGGGGAGGGTCAGAAGAGAGTTCCCCTCATTCTTTGACATGGGCTGTTTTTAGGACCTAAATCGGAGTATAGAGGGGGGTCCCAAAGGCAAAATCCGTGCTCTCCGCGGGCCCCAGAGTAACCAGGTTGGGAATCCCGGGAGTACGTGGGAGACACGTTTCCTGTCTGCGTGGCACTGACTCTGCCCTCCTCTGTCTCCCCCGGGTTCAGCAGTGGCATGTTACCCAATGCCGTGCTGCCCCCATCCCTGGACCATAATTACGCCCAGTGGCAGGAGCGGGAGGAGAACCGGCTGGCAGTGCAGCCCCCGCTCATGAAAAAAATCATCCCAGCCCCCAAAGCCAAAGCTCCCGGAGACCCCGAGTCCCCCCGGCCCGTGCACCCCCCCACACCGCCGGCGTTAGGTAAGTCTCAGGCACTCGCTGTAACACTGCACAATGCAACGCTTCCGCTAACGTGCGCGTGCGTGTCAAATATCTATATGTGTGTCACACACACACACACACACACACACAGTCAGAAACACACACTCAGTGTCACACAGTCACACACACACAGTCATACACAGTCACACACACACAGTTACAGTGTTACTCTATTACCTGTGAACCCAAATACACGGGAACCTTGATATGTGGTTTCAAATCCTCCAGCCCCCGACCACTTCAGAGAGCAGAGCCCGGAGCTGCGCCCCCCGCCGGGGGTGGGAGATAACAGGCAGTGCTCGCTGTGTTTGAAGTACGGGGACGATAATGCCAACGTGAGTATACAGCGCCTGGGCATCGCTGCCCGCCTGTGCCCTGCAGGACTCCCTGCCCGCCGGTGCCCTGCAGTACTCCCTGCCCGCCGGTGCCCTGCAGTACTCCCTGCCCGCCGGTGCCCTGCAGTACTCCCTGCCCGCCTGTGCCCTGCAGTACTCCCTGCCCGCCTGTGCTCTGCAGTACTCCCTGCCCGCCTGTGCTCTGCAGTACTCCCTGCCCGCCGGTGCCCTGCAGTACTCTCTGCCCGCCGGTGCCCTGCAGTACTCCCTGCCCGCCGGTGCCCTGCAGTACTCCCTGCCCGCCGGTGCCCTGCAGTACTCGCTGCCCGCCGGTGCCCTGCAGTACTCCCTGCCCGCCGGTGCCCTGCAGTACTCCCTGCCCCCAGCGCGCTCATTAATCCCTCTGCTGATTGAGTATAGCGCCGGGCAATCTGTGGCTATACCAGGACAGTGGCTCTCTGATCCAAAGAGCTTGCGATCTAATGTAGCGTGTGCCCGTGCTCCCAGGGAGGAGGTGACCCAAGTAATGATATAGTAATAGTTTGATCTGTATGTGGTGCTGGCAGTGCTCTCAGCGCTGTACATTGTATTCTGCACGAGTCCCTGCCCAGAAGAACTTAGTCTAGTTTTGCTACCTGGTAAAGGGACCCAAAGTCACAAGCAGAGCTGACACTGGGATTCCAACGGGGTTCACCCACTTCAAAGGCTAGTAACATTACCACTGAGCTGCTCCTTTAACCCACTTCCTGGCCAAAGCGGGTTTCCACTTCAGAGACCAGTGCAGAAAACCTCCAGGGCTCTTTCTGACCCAGTATTAGGAAAGTGGGAGACTAACTCATGGAGCGCACCCGTTCTTTCCCTCCCACGCCCACGTGAGACCTCTCCTTCCCATCGCAGGACGCCGGGCGGCTGCTGTACGTCGGGCAGGACGAGTGGACACATGTCAACTGCGCCCTGTGGTCAGCGGAGGTGTTTGAGGACGATGACGGGTCCCTGAAGAACGTGCACATGGCAGTGATCAGAGGCAAGCAGCTGGTATGTGGTCAGCGGCAGGGGACACGGGGGGACCTTCATCTTCAGGGGACACGGGGGGTGGGGGCCTTCATCTGCAGGGGACACGGGGAGGGGTGTTAGCTTCATCTGCAGCCTGAGGCTTCCCCCGGATAACAGGTCAGTCAGCGTGCGGGTCTGAGGCTTCCCCAGGATAACAGGTCAGCGCGCGGGTCTGAGGCTTCCCCCGGGTAATAACAGGTCAGCGCGCAGGTCTGAGGCTTCCCCCGGGTAATAACAGGTCAGCGCGCGGGTCTGAGGCTTCCCCCGGATAACAGGTCAGCGCGCGGGTCTGAGGCTTCCCCCGGATAACAGGTCAGCGCGCGGGTCTGAGGCTTCCCCCGGATAACAGGTCAGCGCGCGGTTCTGAGGCTTCCCCCGGATAACAGGTCAGCGCGCGGGTCTGAGGCTTCCCCCGGGTAATAACAGGTCAGCGCGCGGGTCTGAGGCTTCCCCCGGATAACAGGTCAGCGCGCGGGTCTGAGGCTTCCCCCGGATAATAACAGGTCAGCGCGCGGGTCTGAGGCTTCCCCCGGGTAACAGGTCAGCGCGCGGGTCGGAGGCTTCCCCCGGATAACAGGTCAGCGCGCGGGTCTGAGGCTTCCCCCGGTAATAACAGGTCAGCGCGCGGGTCTGAGGCTTCCCCCCGGTAATAACAGGTCAGCGCGCGGGTCTGAGGCTTCCCCCCGGTAATAACAGGTCAGCGCGCGGGTCTGAGGCTTCCCCCGGATAACAGGTCAGCGCGCGGGTCTGAGGCTTCCCCCGGATAATAACAGGTCAGCGCGCGGGTCTGAGGCTTCCCCCGGGTAACAGGTCAGCGCGCGGGTCGGAGGCTTCCCCCGGGTAACAGGTCAGCGCGCGGGTCTGAGGCTTCCCCCGGTAATAACAGGTCAGCGCGCGGGTCTGAGGCTTCCCCCCGGTAATAACAGGTCAGCGCGCGGGTCTGAGGCTTCCCCCGGGTAATAACAGGTCAGCGCGCGGGTCTGAGGCTTCCCCCGGGTAATAACAGGTCAGCGCGCGGGTCTGAGGCTTCCCCCGGATAACAGGTCAGCGCGCGGGTCTGAGGCTTCCCCCGGATAATAACAGGTCAGCGCGCGGGTCTGAGGCTTCCCCCGGGTAACAGGTCAGCGCGCGGGTCGGAGGCTTCCCCCGGGTAACAGGTCAGCGCGCGGGTCTGAGGCTTCCCCCGGTAATAACAGGTCAGCGCGCGGGTCTGAGGCTTCCCCCCGGTAATAACAGGTCAGCGCGCGGGTCTGAGGCTTCCCCCGGGTAATAACAGGTCAGCGCGCGGGTCTGAGGCTTCCCCCGGGTAATAACAGGTCAGCGCGCGGGTCTGAGGCTTCCCCCGGTAATAACAGGTCAGCGCGCGGGTCTGAGGCTTCCCCCGGGTAATAACAGGTCAGCGCGCGGGTCTGAGGCTTCCCCCGGGTAATAACAGGTCAGCGCGCGGGTCTGAGGCTTCCCCCGGATAACAGGTCAGCGCGCGGGTCTTAGGCTTCCCCCGGGAAGCAGATACGGTTCCCCGTGTGAGAAGGTGGGGCCCCTGGCCCCCTCCTGACTCCCGTCTCTCTCACATTGTTAGCGGTGCGAGCTCTGCCTGAAGCTGGGCGCCACCGTGGGCTGCTGCCTGACCTCCTGCACCAGTAACTACCACTTCATGTGCTCGCGCAGCAAGAGCTGCGTCTTCCTGGAGGATAAGAAGGTTTACTGCCAGAAGCACAGGGACCTCATCAAGGGCGAGGTGAGGCGGCCATCTTACTTACTGTGTGTGATAACAGGTCACTATCCTGCACTGGGAGACCCAATGATCCGCAGAGCCGTGTCTGCGCGTGTCTGACGCGCAGAGCCGTGTCTGCGTGTGTCTGACGTGCAGAGCCGTCTTTGCGTGTGTCTGACACGCAGAGCCGTGTTTGCGTGTGTCTGACGTGCAGAGCCGTCTTTGCGTGTGTCTGACACGCAGAGCCGTGTTTGCGTGTGTCTGACGCGCAGAGCCGTGTCTGCGTGTGTCTGACGCGCAGAGCCGTGTCTGCGTGTGTCTGACGTGCAGAGCCGTGTCTGCGTGTGTCTGATGCGCAGAGCCGTGTCTGCGTGTGTCTGACGTGCAGAGCCGTGTCTGCGTGTGTCTGATGCGCAGAGCCGTGTCTGCGTGTGTCTGACGTGCAGAGCCGTCTTTGCGTGTGTCTGACACGCAGAGCCGTGTTTGCGTGTGTCTGACGTGCAGAGCCGTCTTTGCGTGTGTCTGACACGCAGAGCCGTGTTTGCGTGTGTCTGACGCGCAGAGCCGTGTAGCGTGCAGAGCTGTGTTTGCGACGCGCAGAGCCGTGCATTGCGGCCTCCCGCACAGGGAATAACACACTGCCCCCTGCAGGTGGTGCCTGATAACGGGTTTGAGGTCCTGAGAAGGGTTTTCGTGGACTTTGAAGGGATCAGCCTGCGCCGGAAGTTTCTGAGCGGGCTGGAACCCGAGCGCATCCACGTGATGATCGGTGAGAGCCGGACATCCGCCGCTCCTTCTGCCAGGGGCTCCTCCTCCCCGCTCCTCTCTTCCTCACCGTTTCTCTCTTCCTCACCGTTTCTCTCTCCCCTCCTCCCCGCTCCTCCTCTCCTCCTCACCGCTCCTCCTCACCGCTCCTCCTCTCCTCCTCACCGCTCCTCCCTCCCCGTCTCTCCTCCCTCCCCTTCTCTCCTCCCTCCCCCCTCCCCTTCTCTCCTCCCTCCCCTTCTCTCCTCCTCCCCGCTCCTCCCCTCCCCGCTCCTCCCTCCCCTCCCCGCTCCTCCCTCCCCCCTCCCCGCTCCTCCCTCCCCTCCTCTTCTCCTCGCCGCTCCTCCTCTCCTCCTCACCGTTCCTCTCTCCCCTCCTCCCCGCTCCTCTCTCCCCTCCTCCCCGCACCTCCCTCCCTTCCTCTCCTCCTCACCGCTCCTCCGCTCCTCCTCACCGTCCTCTCTCCCCCCCTCCCCGCTCCTCCCTCCCCTCCTCTCCTCCTCACCGCTCCTCCGCTCCTCCTCACCGTCCTCTCTCCCCTCCTCCCCGCTCCTCTCTCCCCTCCTCCTCCCCGCCCCTCTCTCCCCTCCTCCTCCCCGCTCCTCTCTCCCCTCCTCCTCCCCGCTCCTCTCTCCCCTCCTCCTCCCCGCTCCTCTCTCCCCTCCTCCTCCCCGCTCCTCTCTCCCCTCCTCCTCCCCGCTCCTCCCTCCCCTCCTCTCCTCCTCGCCGCTCCTCCTCTCCTCCTCACCGTTCCTCTCTCCCCTCCTCCCCGCTCCTCTCTCCCCTCCTCCCCGCACCTCCCTCCCTTCCTCTCCTCCTCACCGCTCCTCCGCTCCTCCTCACCGTCCTCTCTCCCCTCCTCCCCGCTCCTCTCTCCCCTCCTCCTCACCGCTCCTCCTCTCCTCCACACCGTTCCTCTCTCCCCTCCCCCTCCCCGCTCCTCTCTCCCCTCCTCCCCGTCCTCCCTCCCCTCCTGTCTTCCTCACCGCCCTCCTCTCCTCCTCCTCACCGTTCCTCTATCCCCTCCTCCTCACCGTTCCTCTATCCCCTCCTCCTCCCCGCTCCTCTCTCCCCTCCTCCTCCCCGCTCCTCTCTCCCCTCCTCCTCCCCGCTCCTCTCTCCCCTCCTCCTCCCCGCTCCTCTCTCCCCTCCTCCTCCCCGCTCCTCTCTCCCCTCCTCCTCCCCGCTCCTCTCTCCCCTCCTCCTCACCGCTCCTCTCTCCCCTCCTCCTCACCGCTCCTCTCTCCGCTCCTCTCTCCCCTAATCCCCGCTCCTCTCTCCCCTGCTCCTCTCCCCCCCGCTCATCTCCCCCCTGCTCCTCTCCCCCCTCCTCCCCGCTCCTCTCCCCTCCTCCTCCACGCTCCTCTCCCCTCCTCCTCCACGTTCCTCTCCCCTCCTCCTCCCCGCTCCTCTCTCTCCTCCTCCTCTCCGCTCCTCTCTCCCCTCCTCCTTCCTCCCCTCCTCCCCGCTCCTCCCTCCCCTCCTCACCGCTCATCTCCTCCTCACCGCTCCTCTCCCCTCTTCACCGCTCCTCCTCACCGCTCCTCTCCTCTCCTGTCTCCTCAGGTTCCATGACTATTGACTGCCTGGGAATCCTGAACGACCTCTCTGACTGTGAGGAAAAGCTCTTCCCCATGGGATATCAGTACGTCTCCTGCTACTAATATGTCACTAATATTCCAAGGCCGCATGCCTCTCTGGAAGTGAAAGGGTTACGTTGCACCCCTCCTCCCAGCACTTTACATTCATGTTCTGTATGAAGAACCCTAATGTTATAAACGACATGCAATCGGACCCTTTTATTGTACTGCATCGTCTCAGCAAGCAGTGTAACCGTGTGCCTCCTTGCGGGTAACCCACTCCCTGCAGCGCCTTGTAATAAGAACTTGATATTTGTGACTTGTATTATGATTGATCTATGCGCTGCCAGGTACGCAGCGATCTGCAGAGACACCATACCACGCACACAATGGGTAGGGTGGCACCTAAACGGGCATAATACTGAGGGGATAGGATCCTCTGCTCCAAAGAGCTGACACCAGGGGGCGCTCAACGCCAGTCCACAGGGGCCACCAGGTCAGGTTTGCAGGATATCCCTGCTTCAGCACAGGTGGCTCAGTTAGTGGCTCAGTCTTCGACTGCATCCCCTGTTCTGAAGCAGGGATATCCTTAATACCTGACCTGTTGGTGGCCCTTGAGGACTGGAGTTGCCCAAGCCCGGCTCTGCCGGCCTCCGCATCTGCTGCCCTTTATAACACAGTCCCGCACCACACAGATACAGCCGTGGTAATACTCTGCTCCGGCACTCCCCAGGTGCTCACGCGTGTACTGGAGCACCACGGACGCGCGCAAGCGATGCGTGTACACGTGCAAGATCATGGAGTGCCGCCCCCCGCCGGCCGACCCTGACATCAACAGCACCGTGCAGCACGAGGAGAACCATACCATCGCTCACAGCCCCACGCCGCTGACCGGTAAGATGCACGGTCAGTCCTATGTAAGAATCGGCAGTGACACGTTACTGGATCTTCAAGTGAATGGACGGAAGTGTTATGGTGCTGCGATGTGCCTGTATATAACACCTCACTAAATGCACACGCAAGCTGTGTAATGTGGCAGGCAGAAGCTTCTAGGGATCCATGTTAAAATGGATAAGAAGCAAAAGGTGCCACTGTGCTCACGTGCATGTAATTTCCCAGAATCCCTGGCTGCAGTGAAAGCAGTGTATGCTAGGAGACAATGGGAGAAAGCAGGGCTGCAGACCTGTCTAAGACATGTGAATGTGCTCACAAGTGGGATTTGTATTTGCTAGACACAGACACACATCACCACCTTCAGCCCGTGTCTCCCCACTGCTGGATGCAGACTCCCCAGTGATCTCCCAGGTCCTGCGGTTACAGCCTCTTCTCCACGTTGCTCCCACACATTCCCTCATCCCATCCTCCCCAGCCCGTGTCTCCCCACTGCTGGATGCAGACTCCCCAGTGATCTCCCAGGTCCTGCGCTTACAGCCTCTTCTCCACGTTGCTCCCACACATTCCCTCATCCCATCCTCTCCAGCCCGTGTCTCCCCACTGCTGGATGAAGCCTCCCCAGTGATCTCCCAGGTCCTGCGGTTACAGCCTCTCTTCTCCACGTCGCTCCCACATATTCCCCCATCCCATCCTCCCCAGCCTGTGTCTCCCCACTGCTGGATGCAGACTCCCCAGTGATCTCCCAGGTCCTGCGGTTACAGCCTCTTCTCCACGTCGCTCCCACATATTCCCTCATCCCATCCTCCCATCTTACTTTGGGCGTCTGGGTCTTTTAATCCCTTGGAATCCAGTTGAGTTCCATCTTTGTCCAGCGATGGTAATTTCTTCTTGTGATGTGTGTGTGTGTATATATATCACCTTGGCTGGCAGCCATGTTCCTTCCGTCCCCGGCACTCCCGGGTATTTCTTTGCCATCGCGTGATGTCACTGGGGGTGGGGTTAGTGTGTTGCAATGTAGGCCCGGCAAAAGCCCACTCGCCGCCCGCAAAAACACTCCCTCACCCCCAGTACCATGGTTCAACGTAGCGTCTCATTTGACGCCGCGCGGCCATTTTCACTGGAGCTGCAGGGGGAAAAGATGATTTTGCAGAACAAGATGGAGAAGACCGGGAGACGCTGCCGCAGGTAAGCAGTCGACAGTGGCCAAAATGCAGTCGCCTGTGGCGACCGGGCGTGTACATTTGTCGACCCGTGTGTGTGTGTGTGTAAAGCATGAATATAATTTCCTTTTCCTCCTTGCATACAGAATCGCAGAGCACAGAGGGTGTTAAAGGTGTGAAGACCCCCAGCCTCCCCTCTCCGAAGCCCCTGTCTGCCTCTCCAGCTTCCAGTCCCTGGGTCCTCTCCCGACATTCCGGGAGTAGCCGGCTCCGTACGCCTAAATACTCCCCAACCCTGCGCTCCCCCGGATCGCGTCCGCTTCCGTCTGCAGGTGAATGTCTCAAACAGAACAGAACCAGGACACGGCAAACAGTTGTAGTGACCGTGTTTCAGTTACTAAGCACTGTTTGGATAATCACCATGGCAGCCATCTTTACCAGGGCCAGGAGAAAGAATGATTGCCCAGTAAGGCGGGCACGCACAGTATGGCGCGCGCAGGAGGAAGAAAGGATTGTCCCGATACATTTTCCTCTTGCAGTTTCAGTGAGTAGAGATCAGGTCACTCTCCCGGGCGTGGCAGAGAGGGAAAGCTCCTGTGAAACACTCTCTGTATTGAGCGCTTGCTGTGATTCAGGCCGAGAGAGTTGGGCAAAGTTGTACTGTACTTAGCTCCATTAGTCCTGGGGAAGTGTCAACCTGTCGTCTGTTGTTATATTTACTAATGGACCAACTACAGAGTTATTTGTAGACGTAACTGCAGTTACAGAGCCATCCAAAGCTCTGTGCATGTGAATAAGAGACCTGCGAGGTTAGGAAAGCTCTGTACACAGGAAAAAGAGACCTGTGAGGTTAGGAAAGCTCTGTACATGTGAAGAAGAGACATGTGAGGTTTGGGAGGCTCTGTACATGTGAAGAAGAGACCTGTGAGGTTGGGAATCTCTGTACATGTGAAGAAGAGACCTGTGAGGTTAGGAAAGCTCTGTACATGTGAAGAAGAGACCTGTGAGGTTAGGAAAGCTCTGTGCATGTGAAGAAGAGACCTGTGAGGTTAGGAAAGCTCTGTGCATGTGAAGAAGAGACCTGTGAGGTTAGGAAAGCTCTGTACACTGTTACATCTCTGTATAGTCTCCTCACACTGCTCACACTCCTCATAAATGTATCATGTTATTTTGAATGATTTCTGTTTCTGTATCTCCCCAGGGAGCCTGTCTCCGGTCACACACGAGATTGTTACTGTCGGGGACCCTCTCCTGTCTTCTGGCCTCCGTAGCATCGGCTCACGAAGACACAGCGCCTCATCCCTGTCACCCCAGCAGAAGCCCTGCCTGACCTCTCCCCAGCGGACTGTAACCTCCGGACGTAGCCTGTCCCCTCCCGTTGTCACCATTACTTCCAGGCGTAGCCTGTCCCCACCCATCGTCCCCATTACCTCCAGGCGTAGCCTGTCCCCACCCGTCGTCCCCTTTAACTCCAGGCATAGCTTGTCCCCACCCGTCGTCCCAATTACCTCCAGGTGTAGCCTGTCCCCACCCATCGTCCCCATTACCTCCAGGCGTAGCCTGTCCCCACCCATCATCCCCATTACCTCTAGGAGTAGCCTGTCCCCACCCGTCGTTCCCGTTACCTCCAGGCCTAGCCTGTCCCCACCCATCGTCCCCATTACCTCCAGGCGTAGCCTGTCCCCACCCGTCGTCCCCATTACCTCCAGGTGTAGCCTGTCCCCACCCGTCGTCACCATTACCTCCAGGCGTAGCCTGTCCCCACCCGTCACCATTACCCCCAGGCGTAGCCTGTCCCCGCCCGTGGTCACCATTACCTCCAGGCGTAGCCTGTCCCCACCCGTCACCATTACCTCCAGACGTAGCCTGTCCCCACCCGTCACCATTACCTCCAGACGTAGCCTGTCCCCACCCGTCACCATTACCTCCAGACGTAGCCTGTCCCCACCCGTCACCATTACCTCCAGACGTAGCCTGTCCCCACCCGTCACCATTACCTCTAGACGTAGCCTGTCCCCACCCGTCACCATTACCTCCAGGCATAGCCTGTCCCCACCCGTCACCACTACCTCCAGGCATAGCCTGTCCCCACCCATCATCCCCATCAACTCTGCGGATCATATGGCCAGCAGCTCAGAGAACATACAGCCGGCGTTACCTTCTGGCACCTCTAGCATAGTGAGGAAGAGCAGCTTTGTCCACAGCGATGGACACAGTCCGACGGTGGTCAAAGCAGAGAAACTGTCAGAAACGAGGCGACCCAGCCCATTCGAGAACCTCCCCAAAACCACCGCCCTTAAAACAGACAAGGCAAAGTCATCTGCTCCCGGGATTTCTGACTCTTCCACTCACCCTCTGAACCCGAAGATCTCCTCTCAGCCACAAGGAATGTCCACTCCGGACTCCAGCACTGGCAGAGCCGGACTTCTTAAAGACACTCCCCCAACACCGCTCAACTTCAAAGCTGCGTCCCCTCCCCAGCAACGTAGGGCAACAAGGAGAGAGAATGATAAACGTGCTGAACTCTCGCTGGCAGAGAAATCAGCTGCAATGGCAGAGGGAAATGACTCCCAGCTGCCTGTGCGCGTTGTACCCGTCTCCGCAAGCGACCATGGCATCTCAGTAACAAAAGACAGACGGCCGAAGTCCAAGAAGCTACCATTAGAGAACTCGAAAGAGAAACATTCCAGCAAGGCCGTCACAGACCCCGAACGAACGTTGGCAGACAGCCAGAGACAGCCAGACACCAACGGGAATCACACGGCGCCTGACACCTCCGGCATCCGACCACACGCTCACAGCAAATATGCCGATAAGTCTGTGTCCACTGTAGGCAGTTCGCAGCTAGAAGCCTCCTCGGTAAGCGCTGCTAAAATTGGAATCGACGAGACGCACGACGGAGAGGCAGAGAAGCAAAGTGCAGCACCGCCTTACCTGAGCGCCGAGGCTACTGCCACGTCTCCGGAAGTTTCCGACGGTGCAGGAGTCAGTGCCGCCAATCACACAAGCCCAAACACAGACTCCGAGTCGCAAACTAGCATTGCATTCCCGTCCCAGGGCACCAACCTCCTCCTCCAAGATGGGAGCAAGACCCAGGAAGACGGCTCCTTCAAGCGCCGCTACCCGAGACGGAGCGCCAGGGCACGCTCCAATATGTTCTTCGGGCTGACCCCACTGTACGGCGTGCGTTCCTACGGCGAGGAGGACCTTCCCTTCTGCAGCAGCACGCCGGGGAAGAAGCGGGGGAAGAGGTCAGCTGAGGGGCAAGTGGATGGGGCGGACGACCTGAGTTCATCGGATGAAGATGACCTGTATTATTACAACTTCACAAGGACAGTCGTGTCCTCCGCAGTGGATGAGAGGCTGGGGGCACGTGTCCTGTTCAGAGAGGAAGATCAGCGCGACCTACACAAGATCCCGCAGCTTGACGGGGTGGATGACGGAACGGAGAGTGACACCAAAGTCCCCGCCACTACGGGAAAGGCCGTCCAGGCGGGCAAGATGAGTGGCAAGGAGAATGGGGCGGAGAAGCTGGAGGCATCGGAGGAGCAGGCAGAGAAGGAACATGCAGGCAAGGGCCACAAGGCAGCAGACTCAAAGATGGAGAACTGCCACCCCGTCAAGCAAGACTCCCTGGAGTCCCAGCTGAGCATGGACACAGCACGCAGGGGCCACAGTGGAGCGGACAAAAACCTGCTAGACACATTCAACGCAGAGCTGCTGAAGTCAGATTCCGACAACAACAACAGCGACGACTGTGGAAACATCCTGCCTATCGACATCATGGACTTTGTACTGAAGAACACGCCGTCCATGCAGGCGCTGGGGGAGAGTCCGGAGTCGTCGTCCTCAGAGCTGCTGACGCTGGGGGATGGCTTAGGCCTGGACAGCAACCGCGGGAAGGATATGGGCTTGTTCGAGGTGTTCTCACAGCAGCTCCCCACGTCCGAGCCCGTGGATGGAGAGGTACCCTCCGCCATGTCTGCAGAAGAGCAGTTTGAGCTGCCTATGGAATTGCCCTCTGACCTATCTGTGCTGACCACCCGCAGCCCGGCTCTCCCCAGCCAGAACCACAGCCGGATAGGTGTCATCTCTGAGTCCCCGCTCTCCTCTCCCAGCGAGCGGTCCTTGCTGTCCGTCCCCACACCGGATTCCGTGGAGAAGAGGGTCACGGTCACCGAGAAGCCTGTGACGTCCAGCGACGGAGATCCGGCTCTCTTGGGTCAGAGTGTGGACAGGCCCCCTAAGGGCCACATGACTCCGGACAGGTTTATCCCAGGACACATTGACACAGAGCACATGCCCAGCCCTCCTTGTGGCCAGGTAGACCACACAGGGAGTCAAGACATGGCCCGGAACTGCGGCACCCCCACTTTGCAGGTGCCGGTGTCACCCACGGTGCCACTTCAGAACCAAAAGTATGTCCACAGCTCCACAGAGAGCCCGGGGCCATCACAGATACAAGACACTGCCATACAGAGCACACCTCCCCACCTCAAATCAGCCACTGAGAAGCTGGTGGTGATGAACCAGAACATGCAGCCGCTCTACGTCTTTCAGACACTCCCTAACGGTGTCACCCAGAAAATACAGCTCACCCAGTCTGTACCGGGCTCCGGCCGCATGGAGGGCGACGTATCTGTGTTGGGTCCAATGGGAGGAGGGCTCACCTTGGCCACTGCCCTGAATCCTGGCCTGACCCCTTCCCCCACCCTCTTCCCACCCGCCAACAAAGGCCTCCTCCCAATTACTCCGCACCTGCACCCCTTCTCCTCAGGACCTCAGACTGCTTTCTTGCCCACCATCACCAACCAGCCATCGGGGCTTCTCATCGGGGTGCAGCCCTCCACTGAGCTCCTTGTTTCAGAAACAGGGCAAAGGGTGGAGCTGGGCGGGGCCTCCAATCCTCCCACTCCTGGCATGAACAAGAAGAGGCAGATATCGCGCCTCCACACTAGGAAGAACAAGAAGCTGGCTCCTTCTGTGTCCCCTGCCTCCAGACAGGCACCCGAAGTGGTCTCCAACATGACACTAATTAACTTTGCCCCCTCCCAGCTGGCGGGTGGGTTAACCAACCACCCGAACCTGATAGACTTGGGCCCCTTGGGGAACCCCACCCCCCACCGCAATATCCCCAACATCATCAAACGGTCCAAATCTGGGGTCATGTACTTTGACCGAACACCGCTCCTCCCGCAAGGTGTTGGCGCCGCCAGCTCTGTGGTCTCCTCCCCCAGTTTAATTGGCATGGATGCTGGCCACCTGACCGGTCAAGTCCCGGGGCTCGTCACCGGCTCCCCCGTCCTCAACGTAGTCTCCATGCAGGCGTCCCCAGCCACTCCCGTAACAGGCCACGTTACCCTGGGGCAAGGGTCTGTGACCCTGACCAGCCAGGGGATTCTCAGGTCACCAGAACTTGGGTCCATCAGCAACTTCCTCATCAAGGCCGGAACACATGGTTTGGGTATCAAAGATAACCACGTGACTCTCCCCCCTGGGCCCGGGATATGCTCCCACAGTCCCACTGCAGCCACCATGGTAACCACGTCCAGCATCTGTGTCATGCCTACCACTCAGCCTGTGGGAATGACCCTCACCCAGCAGGTGCCCGACCCGGACTGCCCCTACCCGCTCTCACACCACAAGAGCCGGCTGCTATCCAGCAAGCCACTGATCCAGCCCGACCCAACCAGCGTGGCCAACCCCAGATCCCCCACTCACCGACTGCCACCGGACACCCAGGGCAAAGCAGGGCCACAGGGGACTCAAGCCAGCTCGACCTGCCCGGGTTCCGGACTTCAGACGAGGGGTCACGTGTCACCCCTGCAGAAAACCAAAAGCAAGGCCAAGAGGCAGCCCCCGCCCACCGACAAGACCAGCAGGAAGAAGCACAAGGCCTCGCACCCCACGCATGCACCCACAGTGGCCCCGGGAGCAGAGAGATACGACAAGGCTGCCGGGTAAGTGCTGCACTTTTAACATTCAGTTACCTATTTTAAACCTAATAATCCTGTCACTGTCTTTAGTATATTCTACTCCTAGGAGAGACTGACCCCTAAACATGTCACTGCCATTAGTACACTTTGCCCCTAGGAGAGGCTAACCCATTAACCATGTCACTGCCATTAGTACACTTTGCCCCTAGGAGAAGCTAACCCATTAACCATGTCACTGCCATTAGTACACTTTGCCCCTAGGAGAGGCTAACCCATTAACCATGTCACTGCCATTAGTACACTTTGCCCCTAGGAGAGGCTAACCCATTAACCATGTCACTGCCATTAGTACACTTTGCCCCTAGGAGAGGCTAACCCATTAACCATGTCACTGCCATTTGTACACTTTGCCCCTAGGAGAGGCTAACCCATTAACCATGTCACTGCCATTAGTACACTTAGCCCCTAAGAGAGGCTAACCCATTAACCATGTCACTGCCATTAGTACACTTTGACCCTACGAGGGACTGACCCCTTAACCCTGTCACTGCCATTAGTACACTTTGCCCCTAGGAGTCCATTGAGGCTAGAATTAATTACAGACATCTCCAGCACTCAAAGGGTTAATCAGATGGCCGTTACCTCCGAATATCCATTGAGCGAGCACATAGGAATCAGCGAGTATTAATGAATACATCGTTCTTTCTCAGGACCCACAAGCCGAAAACAGACGTTACCGACCTGAAAGGTGCCATCAAAGACCAGCTGGCAGAGTCTGGACCCTCCGCAGGGTGAGTGGGGAGGGGGCTTTATCGGACCTTCACGATAGTGCCGCGCGTGTGCACGTGGGCGGGGATTCCCCTGAGCTCCATACATCCCGGTTTTGTTACTACTATTACTGTCTATAGGGGTGCGCCTCTGCACGCGCGGTGGAGCGCGCTTCTGCATGCACGGTTCAGCACGCAGTGCCTGCGCTTTCGGCGCACTGCTGCATGCGCATTTCAGCACATAGCCCCTGCGCTGTCGGCGCACGGTTCAGCACGCAGCACCTGCACTGTCGGCGCACTGCTGCACGCGCGGTTCAGCACGGAGCTGCACGCGCGGTTCAGCACGGAGCTGCACGCACTGTCGGTTTGTACACGCACCGTCTTATCAGTGCTTTGTAGCTATGCACTTCCTACTGCCGGTACGGTATATTTGATGCACATATGCTGCTTACATGTTACATTTCCCCGTATTATCTCTAGTGTAAGATCTCGGTAAAGTGCTGAGCACACGTGTGGCTTCAGATAAATTACATACACAATATAAATCATACAATTCATAAGTAGAAGGACGATTGTCTGACAGACTACAGTCTGATCTTTGAGGTCGGAAACTTCCGTATACATGCAATGACCGCAGGAATAAAACGGACACAGAAGGGAGTCCGTGCGCGTAAGGACTCACAATCTTATCGACGTGCAAGAGAAATGGAAAAACAATACAGGAATAGCGCAGGCGTAAATATTATTACAAATGAGCTATTAAAGCTCGTTACTCAGTCTGGTGGGATCATTACTCAGGCACTAAGGTCCCTTACTCTCCTTTCCCCGTCTGTCCAGACATCTGCCGGTCATTCCCGATCCCCAGGCCGCAGGACAGGACCCGTGTCCAACAGAACCAAAACAGGACGGTACGTTACTCCAGGAATACCCCCAGTCTGACATACAGCAGGGACATTACTCCAGGAATACCCCCATTCTAACACACAGCAGGGATGTTACTCCAGGAATACCCCCATTCTGACACACAGCAGGGACGTTACTCCAGGAATACCCCCAGTCTGACACACTGCAGAAATGTTACTCCAGGAATACCCCCATTCTGACATACAGCAGGGACATTACTCCAGGAATACCCCCAGTCTGACACACTGCAGAAATGTTACTCCAGGAGTACTCCAAGTCTTACACACAGCTGGAACGTTACTCCTGGAATACCCCCAGTCTGACAAACTGCAGGAACGTTACTCCAAGTATAGTGGAAGCATTGTATGTTAAGCTCCAGTGTGTGTGTGTCAGGGGGAGGTTTGCACACGATGTGTGTGTCGGGGAGGTTTGCGCACGATGTGCGTGTGTCGGGGAGGTTTGCGCACGATGTGCGTGTGTCGGGGAGGTTTGCTAATGATGTGCGTGTGTAAGGGGGAGGTTTGCAGACTGCGTGTGTCGGGGAGGTTTGCTCACGCTGTGCGTGTGTCGGGGAGGCTTGCTAATGATGTGCGTGTGTAAGGGGGAGGTTTGCAGACTGCGTGTGTCGGGGAGGTTTGCTCACGCTGTGCGTGTGTCGGGGAGGCTTGCTAATGATGTGCGTGTGTTGGGGAGGTTTGCAGACTGCGTGTGTCGGGGAGGTTTGCAGACTGCGTGTGTCGGGGAGGTTTGCACACGCTGTGCGTGTGTTGGGGAGGTTTGCAGACTGCGTGTGTCGGGGAGGTTTGCAGACTGCGTGTGTCGGGGAGGTTTGCACACGCTGTGCGTGTGTTGGGGAGGTTTGCAGACTGCGTGTGTCGGGGAGGTTTGCAGACTGCGTGTGTCGGGGAGGTTTGCACACGCTGTGCGTGTGTTGGGGAGGTTTGCAGACTGCGTGTGTCGGGGAGGTTTGCAGACTGCGTGTGTCGGGGAGGTTTGCTCACGCTGTGCGTGTGTTGGGGAGGTTTGCACACGCTGTGTGCGTGTCGGGGGGAGGTTTGCACACGCTGTGCGTGTGTTAGGGGGAGGTTTGCACACGCTGTGCGTGTGTTAGGGGGAGGTTTGCACACGCTGTGTGCGTGTCGGGGGGAGGTTTGCACGCGCTGTGCGTGTGTAGGGGGGAGGTTTGCACGCGCTGTGTGTGTGTTAGGGGGAGGTTTGCTCACGCTGTGTGTGTAGGGGGGAGGTTTGCTCACGCTGTGCGTGTGTAGGGGGAGGTTTGCACGCGCTGTGCGTGTGTCGGGGGGAGGTTTGCTCACGCTGTGTGTGTGTTAGGGGGAGGTTTGCTCACGCTGTGCGTGTGTAGGGGGAGGTTTGCTCACGCTGTGTGTGTGTAGGGGGGAGGTTTCACACTGTGTGCGTCGGGGGGAGGTTTGCGCACGATGTGCGTGTGTTAGGGGGAGGTTTGCTCACGCTGTGCGTGTGTCGGGGGGAGGTTTGCACACGCTGTGCGTGTGTCGGGGGGAGGTTTGCACGTGCTGTGCGTGTGTTGGGGGGAGGTTTGCACACGCTGTGTGCGTGTCGGGGGGAGGTTTGCACACACTATGCGTGTGTAGGGGGAGGTTTGCACACGCTATGCGTGTGTAGGGGGAGGTTTGCACGTGCTGTGCGTGTGTAGGGGGGAGGTTTGCACACGATGTGCGTGTCGGGGAGGTTTGCACACGATGTGTGTGTCGGGGAGGTTTGCACACGATGTGCGTGTGTCGGGGAGGTTTGCTCACGCTGTGCGTGTGTCGGGGAGGCTTGCTAATGATGTGCGTGTGTAAGGGGGAGGTTTGCAGACTGCGTGTGTCGGGGAGGTTTGCAGACTGCGTGTGTCGGGGAGGTTTGCAGACTGCGTGTGTCGGGGAGGTTTGCACACGCTGTGCGTGTGTTGGGGAGGTTTGCAGACTGCGTGTGTCGGGGAGGTTTGCAGACTGCGTGTGTCGGGGAGGTTTGCTCACGCTGTGCGTGTGTTGGGGAGGTTTGCACACGCTGTGTGCGTGTCGGGGGGAGGTTTGCACACGCTGTGCGTGTGTTAGGGGGAGGTTTGCACACGCTGTGCGTGTGTTAGGGGGAGGTTTGCACACGCTGTGTGCGTGTCGGGGGGAGGTTTGCACGCGCTGTGCGTGTGTAGGGGGGAGGTTTGCACGCGCTGTGCGTGTGTAGGGGGGAGGTTTGCACGCGCTGTGTGTGTGTTAGGGGGAGGTTTGCTCACGCTGTGCGTGTGTTAGGGGGAGGTTTGCTCACGCTGTGTGTGTGTAGGGGGGAGGTTTGCACGCGCTGTGTGTGTGTTAGGGGGAGGTTTGCTCACGCTGTGCGTGTGTTAGGGGGAGGTTTGCTCACGCTGTGTGTGTAGGGGGGAGGTTTGCTCACGCTGTGCGTGTGTAGGGGGAGGTTTGCACGCGCTGTGCGTGTGTCGGGGGGAGGTTTGCTCACGCTGTGTGTGTGTTAGGGGGAGGTTTGCTCACGCTGTGCGTGTGTAGGGGGAGGTTTGCTCACGCTGTGTGTGTGTAGGGGGGAGGTTTCACACTGTGTGCGTCGGGGGGAGGTTTGCGCACGATGTGCGTGTGTTAGGGGGAGGTTTGCTCACGCTGTGCGTGTGTCGGGGTGAGGTTTGCTCACGCTGTACGTGTGTCGGGGGGAGGTTTGCACACGCTGTGCGTGTGTCGGGGAGGTTTGCACACGCTGTGTGTGTGTCGGGGGAGGTTTGCTCACGCTGTGCGTGTGTCGGGGGGAGGTTTGCACGTGCTGTGCGTGTGTTGGGGGGAGGTTTGCACACGCTGTGTGCGTGTCGGGGGGAGGTTTGCACACGCTATGCGTGTGTAGGGGGAGGTTTGCACGTGCTGTGCGTGTGTAGGGGGGAGGTTTGCACGCGCTGTGCGTGTGTCGGGGGAGGTTTGCACACGCTGTGCGTGTGTCGGGGAGGTTTGCACACGCTGTGCGTGTCGGGGGGAGGTTTGCTCACGCTGTGCGTGTGTCGGGGGAAGGTTTGCACGCGCTGTGCGTGTGTTAGGGGGAGATTTGCAGACTGTGCGTGTGTCGGGGGGAGGTTTGCACACGCTGTGCGTGTGTCGGGGGGAGGTTTGCTCACGCTGTGCGTGTCGGGGGGGAGGTTTGCGCACGATGTGCGTGTGTAGGGGGAGGTTTGCTCACGCTGTGCGTGTGTAGGGGGAGGTTTGCTCACGCTGTGTGTGTGTAGGGGGGAGGTTTCACACTGTGTGCGTCGGGGGGAGGTTTGCGCACGATGTGCGTGTGTTAGGGGGAGGTTTGCTCACGCTGTGCGTGTGTCGGGGGGAGGTTTGCACACGCTGTGCGTGTGTCGGGGGGAGGTTTGCACGTGCTGTGCGTGTGTTGGGGGGAGGTTTGCACACGCTGTGTGCGTGTCGGGGGGAGGTTTGCACACGCTATGCGTGTGTAGGGGGAGGTTTGCACACGCTATGCGTGTGTAGGGGGAGGTTTGCACGTGCTGTGCGTGTGTAGGGGGGAGGTTTGCACACGATGTGCGTGTCGGGGAGGTTTGCACACGATGTGTGTGTCGGGGAGGTTTGCGCACGCTGTGCGTGTGTCGGGGGAGGTTTGCTCACGCTGTGCGTGTGTCGGGGAGGCTTGCTAATGATGTGCGTGTGTAAGGGGGAGGTTTGCAGACTGCGTGTGTCGGGGAGGTTTGCAGACTGCGTGTGTCGGGGAGGTTTGCAGACTGCGTGTGTCGGGGAGGTTTGCAGACTGCGTGTGTCGGGGAGGTTTGCACACGCTGTGCGTGTGTTGGGGAGGTTTGCAGACTGCGTGTGTCGGGGAGGTTTGCAGACTGCGTGTGTCGGGGAGGTTTGCTCACGCTGTGCGTGTGTTGGGGAGGTTTGCACACGCTGTGTGCGTGTCGGGGGGAGGTTTGCACACGCTGTGCGTGTGTTAGGGGGAGGTTTGCACACGCTGTGCGTGTGTTAGGGGGAGGTTTGCACACGCTGTGTGCGTGTCGGGGGGAGGTTTGCACGCGCTGTGCGTGTGTAGGGGGGAGGTTTGCACGCGCTGTGCGTGTGTAGGGGGGAGGTTTGCACGCGCTGTGTGTGTGTTAGGGGGAGGTTTGCTCACGCTGTGCGTGTGTTAGGGGGAGGTTTGCTCACGCTGTGTGTGTGTAGGGGGGAGGTTTGCACGCGCTGTGTGTGTGTTAGGGGGAGGTTTGCTCACGCTGTGCGTGTGTTAGGGGGAGGTTTGCTCACGCTGTGTGTGTAGGGGGGAGGTTTGCTCACGCTGTGCGTGTGTAGGGGGAGGTTTGCACGCGCTGTGCGTGTGTCGGGGGGAGGTTTGCTCACGCTGTGTGTGTGTTAGGGGGAGGTTTGCTCACGCTGTGCGTGTGTAGGGGGAGGTTTGCTCACGCTGTGTGTGTGTAGGGGGGAGGTTTCACACTGTGTGCGTCGGGGGGAGGTTTGCGCACGATGTGCGTGTGTTAGGGGGAGGTTTGCTCACGCTGTGCGTGTGTCGGGGTGAGGTTTGCTCACGCTGTACGTGTGTCGGGGGGAGGTTTGCACACGCTGTGCGTGTGTCGGGGAGGTTTGCACACGCTGTGTGTGTGTCGGGGGAGGTTTGCTCACGCTGTGCGTGTGTCGGGGGGAGGTTTGCACGTGCTGTGCGTGTGTTGGGGGGAGGTTTGCACACGCTGTGTGCGTGTCGGGGGGAGGTTTGCACACGCTATGCGTGTGTAGGGGGAGGTTTGCACGTGCTGTGCGTGTGTAGGGGGGAGGTTTGCACGCGCTGTGCGTGTGTCGGGGGAGGTTTGCACACGCTGTGCGTGTGTCGGGGAGGTTTGCACACGCTGTGCGTGTCGGGGGGAGGTTTGCTCACGCTGTGCGTGTGTCGGGGGAAGGTTTGCACGCGCTGTGCGTGTGTTAGGGGGAGATTTGCAGACTGTGCGTGTGTCGGGGGGAGGTTTGCACACGCTGTGCGTGTGTCGGGGGGAGGTTTGCTCACGCTGTGCGTGTCGGGGGGGAGGTTTGCGCACGATGTGCGTGTGTAGGGGGAGGTTTGCACGCGCTGTGCGTGTCGGGGGGGAGGTTTGCGCACGATGTGCGTGTGTCGGGGGAGGTTTGCTCACGCTGTGCGTGTCGGGGGGGAGGTTTGCGCACGATGTGCGTGTGTCGGGGGAGGTTTGCTCACGCTGTGCGTGTCGGGGGGGAGGTTTGCGCACGATGTGCGTGTGTCGGGGGAGGTTTGCAGACTGCGTGTGTCGGGGAGGTTTGCAGACTGCGTGTGTCGGGGAGGTTTGCACACGCTGTGCGTGTGTTGGGGAGGTTTGCAGACTGCGTGTGTCGGGGAGGTTTGCAGACTGCGTGTGTCGGGGAGGTTTGCTCACGCTGTGCGTGTGTTGGGGAGGTTTGCACACGCTGTGTGCGTGTCGGGGGGAGGTTTGCACACGCTGTGCGTGTGTTAGGGGGAGGTTTGCACACGCTGTGCGTGTGTTAGGGGGAGGTTTGCACACGCTGTGTGTGTGTCGGGGGAGGTTTGCTCACGCTGTGCGTGTGTCGGGGGGAGGTTTGCACGTGCTGTGCGTGTGTCGGGGGGAGGTTTGCACACGCTGTGTGCGTGTCGGGGGGAGGTTTGCACACGCTATGCGTGTGTAGGGGGAGGTTTGCACGTGCTGTGCGTGTGTAGGGGGGAGGTTTGCACGCGCTGTGCGTGTGTAGGGGGGAGGTTTGCACGCGCTGTGTGTGTGTTAGGGGGAGGTTTGCTCACGCTGTGCGTGTGTTAGGGGGAGGTTTGCTCACGCTGTGTGTGTGTAGGGGGGAGGTTTGCACGCGCTGTGTGTGTGTTAGGGGGAGGTTTGCTCACGCTGTGCGTGTGTTAGGGGGAGGTTTGCTCACGCTGTGTGTGTAGGGGGGAGGTTTGCTCACGCTGTGCGTGTGTAGGGGGAGGTTTGCACGCGCTGTGCGTGTGTCGGGGGGAGGTTTGCTCACGCTGTGTGTGTGTTAGGGGGAGGTTTGCTCACGCTGTGCGTGTGTAGGGGGAGGTTTGCTCACGCTGTGTGTGTGTAGGGGGGAGGTTTCACACTGTGTGCGTCGGGGGGAGGTTTGCGCACGATGTGCGTGTGTTAGGGGGAGGTTTGCTCACGCTGTGCGTGTGTCGGGGTGAGGTTTGCTCACGCTGTACGTGTGTCGGGGGGAGGTTTGCACACGCTGTGCGTGTGTCGGGGAGGTTTGCACACGCTGTGTGTGTGTCGGGGGAGGTTTGCTCACGCTGTGCGTGTGTCGGGGGGAGGTTTGCACGTGCTGTGCGTGTATTGGGGGGAGGTTTGCACACGCTGTGTGCGTGTCGGGGGGAGGTTTGCACACGCTATGCGTGTGTAGGGGGAGGTTTGCACGTGCTGTGCGTGTGTAGGGGGGAGGTTTGCACGCGCTGTGCGTGTGTCGGGGGAGGTTTGCACACGCTGTGCGTGTGTCGGGGAGGTTTGCACACGCTGTGCGTGTCGGGGGGAGGTTTGCTCACGCTGTGCGTGTGTCGGGGGAAGGTTTGCACGCGCTGTGCGTGTGTTAGGGGGAGATTTGCAGACTGTGCGTGTGTCGGGGGGAGGTTTGCACACGCTGTGCGTGTGTCGGGGGGAGGTTTGCTCACGCTGTGCGTGTCGGGGGGGAGGTTTGCGCACGATGTGCGTGTGTAGGGGGAGGTTTGCACGCGCTGTGCGTGTCGGGGGGGAGGTTTGCGCACGATGTGCGTGTGTCGGGGGAGGTTTGCTCACGCTGTGCGTGTCGGGGGGGAGGTTTGCGCACGATGTGCGTGTGTCGGGGGAGGTTTGCTCACGCTGTACGTGTCGGGGGGGAGGTTTGCGCACGATGTGCGTGTGTCGGGGGAGGTTTGCAGACTGCGTGTGTCGGGGAGGTTTGCAGACTGCGTGTGTCGGGGAGGTTTGCAGACTGCGTGTGTCGGGGAGGTTTGCACACGCTGTGCGTGTGTTGGGGAGGTTTGCAGACTGCGTGTGTCGGGGAGGTTTGCAGACTGCGTGTGTCGGGGAGGTTTGCTCACGCTGTGCGTGTGTTGGGGAGGTTTGCACACGCTGTGTGCGTGTCGGGGGGAGGTTTGCACACGCTGTGCGTGTGTTAGGGGGAGGTTTGCACACGCTGTGCGTGTGTTAGGGGGAGGTTTGCACACGCTGTGTGCGTGTCGGGGGGAGGTTTGCACGCGCTGTGCGTGTGTAGGGGGGAGGTTTGCACGCGCTGTGCGTGTGTAGGGGGGAGGTTTGCACGCGCTGTGTGTGTGTTAGGGGGAGGTTTGCTCACGCTGTGCGTGTGTTAGGGGGAGGTTTGCTCACGCTGTGTGTGTGTTAGGGGGAGGTTTGCTCACGCTGTGCGTGTGTTAGGGGGAGGTTTGCTCACGCTGTGTGTGTAGGGGGGAGGTTTGCTCACGCTGTGCGTGTGTAGGGGGAGGTTTGCACGCGCTGTGCGTGTGTCGGGGGGAGGTTTGCTCACGCTGTGTGTGTGTTAGGGGGAGGTTTGCTCACGCTGTGCGTGTGTAGGGGGAGGTTTGCTCACGCTGTGTGTGTGTAGGGGGGAGGTTTCACACTGTGTGCGTCGGGGGGAGGTTTGCGCACGATGTGCGTGTGTTAGGGGGAGGTTTGCTCACGCTGTGCGTGTGTCGGGGTGAGGTTTGCTCACGCTGTACGTGTGTCGGGGGGAGGTTTGCACGCGCTGTGTGTGTGTTAGGGGGAGGTTTGCTCACGCTGTACGTGTGTAGGGGGGAGGTTTGCACGCGCTGTGTGTGTGTTAGGGGGAGGTTTGCTCACGCTGTGCGTGTGTTAGGGGGAGGTTTGCTCACGCTGTGTGTGTAGGGGGGAGGTTTGCTCACGCTGTGCGTGTGTAGGGGGAGGTTTGCACGCGCTGTGCGTGTGTCGGGGGGAGGTTTGCTCACGCTGTGTGTGTGTTAGGGGGAGGTTTGCTCACGCTGTGCGTGTGTAGGGGGAGGTTTGCTCACGCTGTGTGTGTGTAGGGGGGAGGTTTCACACTGTGTGCGTCGGGGGGAGGTTTGCGCACGATGTGCGTGTGTTAGGGGGAGGTTTGCTCACGCTGTGCGTGTGTCGGGGTGAGGTTTGCTCACGCTGTACGTGTGTCGGGGGGAGGTTTGCACACGCTGTGCGTGTGTCGGGGAGGTTTGCACACGCTGTGTGTGTGTCGGGGGAGGTTTGCTCACGCTGTGCGTGTGTCGGGGGGAGGTTTGCACGTGCTGTGCGTGTGTTGGGGGGAGGTTTGCACACGCTGTGTGCGTGTCGGGGGGAGGTTTGCACACGCTATGCGTGTGTAGGGGGAGGTTTGCACGTGCTGTGCGTGTGTAGGGGGGAGGTTTGCACGCGCTGTGCGTGTGTCGGGGGAGGTTTGCACACGCTGTGCGTGTGTCGGGGAGGTTTGCACACGCTGTGCGTGTCGGGGGGAGGTTTGCTCACGCTGTGCGTGTGTCGGGGGAAGGTTTGCACGCGCTGTGCGTGTGTTAGGGGGAGATTTGCAGACTGTGCGTGTGTCGGGGGGAGGTTTGCACACGCTGTGCGTGTGTCGGGGGGAGGTTTGCTCACGCTGTGCGTGTCGGGGGGGAGGTTTGCGCACGATGTGCGTGTGTAGGGGGAGGTTTGCACGCGCTGTGCGTGTCGGGGGGGAGGTTTGCGCACGATGTGCGTGTGTCGGGGGAGGTTTGCTCACGCTGTGCGTGTCGGGGGGGAGGTTTGCGCACGATGTGCGTGTGTCGGGGGAGGTTTGCTCACGCTGTGCGTGTCGGGGGGGAGGTTTGCGCACGATGTGCGTGTGTCGGGGGAGGTTTGCAGACTGCGTGTGTCGGGGAGGTTTGCAGACTGCGTGTGTCGGGGAGGTTTGCACACGCTGTGCGTGTGTTGGGGAGGTTTGCAGACTGCGTGTGTCGGGGAGGTTTGCAGACTGCGTGTGTCGGGGAGGTTTGCTCACGCTGTGCGTGTGTTGGGGAGGTTTGCACACGCTGTGTGCGTGTCGGGGGGAGGTTTGCACACGCTGTGCGTGTGTTAGGGGGAGGTTTGCACACGCTGTGCGTGTGTTAGGGGGAGGTTTGCACACGCTGTGTGTGTGTCGGGGGAGGTTTGCTCACGCTGTGCGTGTGTCGGGGGGAGGTTTGCACGTGCTGTGCGTGTGTCGGGGGGAGGTTTGCACACGCTGTGTGCGTGTCGGGGGGAGGTTTGCACACGCTATGCGTGTGTAGGGGGAGGTTTGCACGTGCTGTGCGTGTGTAGGGGGGAGGTTTGCACGCGCTGTGCGTGTGTAGGGGGGAGGTTTGCACGCGCTGTGTGTGTGTTAGGGGGAGGTTTGCTCACGCTGTGCGTGTGTTAGGGGGAGGTTTGCTCACGCTGTGTGTGTGTAGGGGGGAGGTTTGCACGCGCTGTGTGTGTGTTAGGGGGAGGTTTGCTCACGCTGTGCGTGTGTTAGGGGGAGGTTTGCTCACGCTGTGTGTGTAGGGGGGAGGTTTGCTCACGCTGTGCGTGTGTAGGGGGAGGTTTGCACGCGCTGTGCGTGTGTCGGGGGAGGTTTGCTCACGCTGTGTGTGTGTTAGGGGGAGGTTTGCTCACGCTGTGCGTGTGTAGGGGGAGGTTTGCTCACGCTGTGTGTGTGTAGGGGGGAGGTTTCACACTGTGTGCGTCGGGGGGAGGTTTGCGCACGATGTGCGTGTGTTAGGGGGAGGTTTGCTCACGCTGTGCGTGTGTCGGGGTGAGGTTTGCTCACGCTGTACGTGTGTCGGGGGGAGGTTTGCACACGCTGTGCGTGTGTCGGGGAGGTTTGCACACGCTGTGTGTGTGTCGGGGGAGGTTTGCTCACGCTGTGCGTGTGTCGGGGGGAGGTTTGCACGTGCTGTGCGTGTATTGGGGGGAGGTTTGCACACGCTGTGTGCGTGTCGGGGGGAGGTTTGCACACGCTATGCGTGTGTAGGGGGAGGTTTGCACGTGCTGTGCGTGTGTAGGGGGGAGGTTTGCACGCGCTGTGCGTGTGTCGGGGGAGGTTTGCACACGCTGTGCGTGTGTCGGGGAGGTTTGCACACGCTGTGCGTGTCGGGGGGAGGTTTGCTCACGCTGTGCGTGTGTCGGGGGAAGGTTTGCACGCGCTGTGCGTGTGTTAGGGGGAGATTTGCAGACTGTGCGTGTGTCGGGGGGAGGTTTGCACACGCTGTGCGTGTGTCGGGGGGAGGTTTGCTCACGCTGTGCGTGTCGGGGGGGAGGTTTGCGCACGATGTGCGTGTGTAGGGGGAGGTTTGCACGCGCTGTGCGTGTCGGGGGGGAGGTTTGCGCACGATGTGCGTGTGTCGGGGGAGGTTTGCTCACGCTGTGCGTGTCGGGGGGGAGGTTTGCGCACGATGTGCGTGTGTCGGGGGAGGTTTGCTCACGCTGTACGTGTCGGGGGGGAGGTTTGCGCACGATGTGCGTGTGTCGGGGGGAGGTTTGCAGACTGCGTGTGTCGGGGAGGTTTGCAGACTGCGTGTGTCGGGGAGGTTTGCAGACTGCGTGTGTCGGGGAGGTTTGCACACGCTGTGCGTGTGTTGGGGAGGTTTGCAGACTGCGTGTGTCGGGGAGGTTTGCAGACTGCGTGTGTCGGGGAGGTTTGCTCACGCTGTGCGTGTGTTGGGGAGGTTTGCACACGCTGTGTGCGTGTCGGGGGGAGGTATTGCACACGCTGTGCGTGTGTTAGGGGGAGGTTTGCACACGCTGTGCGTGTGTTAGGGGGAGGGTTTGCACACGCTGTGTGCGTGTCGGGGGGAGGTTTGCACGCGCTGTGCGTGTGTAGGGGGGGAGGTTTGCACGCGCTGTGCGTGTGTAGGGGGGAGGTTTGCACGCGCTGTGTGTGTGTTAGGGGGAGGTTTGCTCACGCTGTGCGTGTGTTAGGGGGAGGTTTGCTCACGCTGTGTGTGTGTTAGGGGGAGGTTTGCTCACGCTGTGCGTGTGTTAGGGGGAGGTTTGCTCACGCTGTGTGTGTAGGGGGGAGGTTTGCTCACGCTGTGCGTGTGTAGGGGGAGGTTTGCACGCGCTGTGCGTGTGTCGGGGGGAGGTTTGCTCACGCTGTGTGTGTGTTAGGGGGAGGTTTGCTCACGCTGTGCGTGTGTAGGGGGGAGGTTTGCTCACGCTGTGTGTGTGTAGGGGGGAGGTTTCACACTGTGTGCGTCGGGGGGAGGTTTGCGCACGATGTGCGTGTGTTAGGGGGAGGTTTGCTCACGCTGTGCGTGTGTCGGGGTGAGGTTTGCTCACGCTGTACGTGTGTCGGGGGGAGGTTTGCACACGCTGTGCGTGTGTCGGGGAGGTTTGCACACGCTGTGTGTGTGTCGGGGGGAGGTTTGCTCACGCTGTGCGTGTGTCGGGGGGAGGTTTGCACGTGCTGTGCGTGTGTCGGGGGGGAGGTTTGCACACGCTGTGTGCGTGTCGGGGGGAGGTTTGCACACGCTATGCGTGTGTAGGGGGAGGTTTGCACGTGCTGTGCGTGTGTAGGGGGGAGGTTTGCACGCGCTGTGCGTGTGTCGGGGGAGGTTTGCACACGCTGTGCGTGTGTCGGGGAGGTTTGCACACGCTGTGCGTGTCGGGGGGAGGTTTGCTCACGCTGTGCGTGTGTCGGGGGAAGGTTTGCACGCGCTGTGCGTGTGTTAGGGGGAGATTTGCAGACTGTGCGTGTGTCGGGGGGAGGTTTGCACACGCTGTGCGTGTGTCGGGGGGAGGTTTGCTCACGCTGTGCGTGTCGGGGGGGGGTTGGACGGTTTGCGCACGATGTGCGTGTGTAGGGGGAGGTTTGCACGCGCTGTGCGTGTCGGGGGGGAGGTTTGCGCACGATGTGCGTTGTGTCGGGGGAGGTTTGCTCACGCTGTGCGTGTCGGCGGGGAGGTTTGCGCACGATGTGCGTGTGTCGGGGGAGGTTTGCTCACGCTGTGCGTGTCGGGGGGGGGAGGTTTGCGCACGATGTGCGTGTGTCGGGGGAGGTTTGCTCACGCTGTGTGTGTAGGGGGGGAGGTTTGCACACGCTGTGTGTGTGTCGGGGAGGTTTGCTCACGCTGTGCGTGCTGTTAGGGGGAGGTTTGCTCACGCTGTGTGTGTGTAGGGGGGAGGTTTCACGCGCTGTGCGTGTGTTAGGGGGAGGTTTTCAGACTGTGCGTGTGTCGGGGGAGGTTTGCACACGCTGTGTGCGTGTCGGGGGGGAGGTTTGCTCACGCTGTGCGTGTGTCGGGGGGAGGTTTGCACACGCTGTGTGCATGTCGGGGGGAGGGTTTGCACACGCAGTGTGCGTGTCGGGGGGAGGTTTGCACACGCTGTGTGCGTGTCGGGGGGAGGTTTGCACACGCTGTGTGCGTGTCAGGGGGAGGTTTGCACACGCTATGCGTGTGTAGGGGGGAGGTTTGCACGTGCTGTGCGTGTGTAGGGGGGAGGTTTGCACGCGCTGTGCGTGTGTCGGTGGAGGTTTGCACGCGCTGTGCGTGTGTCGGAGGGAGGTTTGCTCACGCTGTGCGTGTGTCAGGGGGAGGTTTTGCTCACGCTGTGCGTGTGTTTAGGGGGAGGTTTGCAGACTGCGTGTGTTGGGGAGGTTTGCACACGCTGTGTGCGTGTGTTAGGGGGAGGTTTGCTCACGCTGTGCGTGTGTCGGGGGGAGGTTTGCTCACGCTGTGCGTGTGTTAGGGGGGAGGTTTGCAGACTGCGTGTGTCGGGAGGTTTGCATGCGCTGTGCGTGTGTTAGGGGGAGATTTGCTCACGATGTGCGTGTGTCGGGGAGGTTTGCACACGCTGTGCGTGTGTCGGGGGGAGGTTTGCTCACGCTGTGCGTGTGTTAGGGGGAGGTTTGCTCACGCTGTGCGTGTGTCGGGGGGAGGTTTGCACACGCAGTGCGTGTGTCGGGGGAGGTTTGCTCACGCTGTGCGTGTGTTAGGGGGAGATTTGCTCACGATGTGCGTGTGTCGGGGAGGTTTTGCACACGCTGTGCGTGTGTCGGGGTGGAGGTTTGCACACGCTGTGCGTGTGTCGGGGGGGAGGTTTGCACACGCTGTGCGTGTGTCGGGGGGAGGTTTGCTCACGCTGTGCGTGTGTTGGGGGGAGGTTTGCACACGCTGTGCGTGTGTCGGGGGAGGTTTGCTCACGCTGTGCGTGTGTCGGGGGGAGGTTTGCTCACGCTGTGCGTGTGTTAGGGGGAGGTTTGCTCACGCTGTGCGTGTGTCGGGGGAGGTTTGCTCACGCTGGTGCGTGTCGGGGGGGAGGTTTGCGCACGATGTGCGTGTGTCGGGGGGAGGTTTGCACGCGCTGTGCGTGTGTTAGGGGGAGGTTTGCAGACTGCGTGTGTCGGGGGAGGTTTGCACATGCTGTGTGCGTGTCGGGGGGAGGTTTGCGCACGCTGTGCGTGTGTCGGGGGGAGGTTTGCGCACGCTGTGCGTGTGTCGGGGGGAGGTTTGCTCACGCTGTGCGTGTGTCGGGGGGAGGTTTGCTCACGCTGTGCGTGTGTTAGGGGGAGGTTTGCTCACGCTGTGCGTGTGTCGGGGGGAGGTTTGCTCACGCTGTGCGTGTGTCGGGGGGAGGTTTGCGCACTGCTGTGCGTGTCGGGGGGAGGTTTGCGCACGATGTGCGTGTGTCGGGGGGAGGTTTGCGCACGCTGTGCGTGTGTCGGGGGAGGTTTGCGCACGCTGTGCGTGTCAGGGTTATGATGGATTTGATCCCCCCTCCCGCAGGCCCCAGGCCCCCCTGGAGAGGACGATGCTGCCTTCAGTTCCCCGCTGATGCTTTGGCTGCAGCAGGAGCAGAGCAGACAGTCTTCCCCCCGGGAACCCGAGCCCAGATCCGGCCTCCTGTTCCAGATCTCCCAGCGACGATGGCTTCCATATCTCCGCGGGCAGCATAGAGGGTGAGCGTGGGGGCTACCGGAGATCAGGCTGCTGGGGCCTTCTACACCACGAGAGCCACGGAGAGGGATTATTTCTAATCCCCCCCCCCCCCCTCCCTCTCCGTTCCTGACCCTCTGCTCCCCCCTCTCCGTTCCTGACCCTCTGCTCCCCCCTCTCCGTTCCTGACCCTCTGCTCCCCCTCCCTCTCCGTTCCTGACCCTCTGCTCCCCCCTCTCCGTTCCTGACCCTCTGCTCCCCCCTCTCCGTTCCTGACCCTCTGCTCCCCCCTCTCCGTTCCTGACCCTCTGCTCCCCCCTCCCTGTTCCTGACCCTCTGCTCCCCCCTCTCCCCGTTCCTGACCCTCTGCTCCCCCCTCTCCGTTCCTGACCCTCTGCTCCCCCTCCCCTTTCCTGACCCTTTGCTCCCCCTTCCTGACCCTCTGCTCCCCCTCTCCCCGTTCCTGACCCTTTGCTCCCCCCTCTCCCCGTTCCTGACCCTCTGCTCCCCCCCTCCCTGTTCCTGACCCTCTGCTCCCCCCTCTCCGTTCCTGACCCTCTGCTCCCCCTCTCCCCGTTCCTGACCCTCTGCTCCCCCCTCTCCGTTCCTGACCCTCTGCTCCCCCTCCCCTTTCCTGACCCTTTGCTCCCCCTTCCTGACCCTCTGCTCCCCCTCTCCCCGTTCCTGACCCTTTGCTCCCCCCCTCTCCCCGTTCCTGACCCTCTGCTCCCCCCCTCCCTGTTCCTGACCCCTCTGCTCCCCCCCTCCCTGTTCCTGACCCTCTGCTCCCCCCCTCCCTGTTCCTGACCCTCTGCTCCCCCCCTCCCCGTTCCTGACCCTCTGCTCCCCCCCTCCCTGTTCCTGACCCTCTGCTCCCCCCCTCCCTGTTCCTGACCCTCTGCTCCCCCCCTCCCCGTTCCTGACCCTCTGCTCCCCCCCTCCCTGTTCCTGACCCTCTGCTCCCCCCTCCCCTTTCCTGACCCTTTGCTCCCCCCTCCCCTTTCCTGACCCTTTGCTCCCCCCTCCCCATTCCTGACCCTCTGCTCCCCCCTCCCTTTCCTGACCCTTTGCTCCCCTTCCTGACCCTCTGCTCCCCCCCCTCCCCCTTCCTGACCCTCTGCTCCCCCCTCCCCGTTCCTGACCCTCTGCTCCCCCCTCCTCATTCCTGACCCTCTACTCCCCCCTCCCCGTTCCTGACCCTCTGCTCCCCCCTCCTCATTCCTGACCCTCTACTCCCCCCTCCCCGTTCCTGACCCTCTGCTCCCCCGTTCCTGACCCTCTGCTCTCCCCAGTTCCAGACCCTCTTCTCCCCCCCTCCTCTTTTCTGACCCTTTGCTCCTCCCCCCGTTCCTGACCCTCTACTCCCCCCTCCCTGTTCCTGACCCTCTGCTCCCCTTCCCGTTCCTGACCCTCTCCCCCCTCTCCCCGTTCCTGACCCTTTGCTCCCCCCTCTCCCCGTTCCTGACCCTTTGCTCCCCCCTCTCCCCGTTCCTGACCCTTTGCTCCCCCCTCTCCCCGTCCTGACCCTTTGCTCCCCCCTCTCCCCGTTCCTGACCCTTTGCTCCCCCCTCTCCCCCGTTCCTGACCCTCTGCTCCCCCCGTTCCTGACCCTCTGCTCCCCCCCCTCCCTGTTCCTGACCCTCTGCTCCCCCCCTCCCTGTTCCTGACCCTCTGCTCCCCCCCCTCCCTGTTCCTGACCCTCTGCCTCCCCCCCCCCTCCCCGTTCCTGACCCTCTGCTCCCCCCCTCCCTGTTCCTGACCCTCTGCTCCCCCCTCCCCTTTCCTGACCCTTTGCTCCCCCCTCCCCTTTCCTGACCCTTTGCTCCCCCCCTCCCCATTCCTGACCCTCTGCTCCCCCCTCCCCCTTTCCTGACCCTTTGCTCCCCCTTCCTGACCCTCTGCTAGCCCCTCCCCCTTCCTGACCCTCTGCTCCCCCCCTCCCCGTTCCTGACCCTCTGCTCCCCCCCTCCCCGTTCCTGACCCTCTGCTCCCCCCTCCTCATTCCTGACCCTCTACTCCCCCCTCCCCCGTTCCTGACCCTCTGCTCCCCCCTCCTCATTCCTGACCCTCTACTCCCCCCTCCCCGTTCCTGACCCTCTGCTCCCCCGTTCCTGACCCTCTGCTCTCCCCAGTTCCAGACCCTCTTCTCCCCCCCTCCTCTTTTCTGACCCTTTGCTCCTCCCCCCGTTCCTGACCCTCTACTCCCCCCTCCCCTGTTCCTGACCCTCTGCTCCCCTTCCCGTTCCTGACCCTTGCTCCCCCCCTCTCCCCGTTCCTGACCCTTTGCTCCCCCCCTCTCCCCGTTCCTGACCCTTTGCTCCCCCCTCTCCCCCGTTCCTGACCCTTTGCTCCCCCCTCTCCCCGTTCCTGACCCTTTGCTCCCCCCTCTCCCCGTTCCTGACCCTTTGCTCCCCCCTCTCCCCCGTTCCTGACCCTTTGCTCCCCCCTCTCCCCGTTCCTGACCCTTTGCTCCCCCCCTCTCCCGTTCCTGACCCTTTGCTCCCTCCCTCTCCCCGTTCCTGACCCTTTGCTCCCCCCTCTCCCCGTTCCTGACCCTCTGCTCCCCCCCTCTCCCCCGTTCCTGACCCTCTGCTCCCCCCCCTCCCCCGTTCCTGACCCTCTGCTTCCCCCTCTCCCCGTTCCTGACCCTCTGCTTCCCCCCTCTCCCCATTCCTGAACCTCTTCCCTCCCTTCCTCATTCCTGACCCCCTGCTCCCCCCGGTCTCCCCGTTCCTGCCCCTGCTCCCCCCGGTCCCCGTTCCTGCCCCTGCTCACTGTCCCTCTCTCTATTACAGAGGCTGGAAATCTTTGACGGACAAAGTGCAGGAAGCTCGTTCCAACGCTCCGCTTAAAGCAGCTGTCATTCGCAGGTACGCCTTGTACTCGTGGGCCATCCCCCGTACGGGCAAAGGGACTGTCACGGGGACCAGTACTTCTTACACCTAAACCACTGGGATCATTGTCACCCGACGGGACAAAGAAGTTGAATAAAATGAGGTTTATTCTGGCACGTCGGCAGACAGAACAAAATACACAATAACAGGATACAATACCAACTGGGGCCCGGGGGGGAGACTGGAGCCTCGCTAGGTGCAGGGGCCCGGGGGGGGGAGACTGGAGCCTCGCTAGGTGCAGGGTCCCGGGGGGGGAGACTGAGCCTCGCTAGGTGCAGGGGCCCGGGGGGGGGGGGGGGGGGGGGGGGGGGGGGGGGACCTGGAGCCACGCTAGGTGCAGGGGCCGGGGGGGGGGGGGGG
>NC_134488.1:48497233-48558002 GCF_040206685.1 Ascaphus truei | reverse complement strand
TTTTCTCCCACTCATCCCTCCTTCCCTTTCTCCCCCCTCTCCCTTCCCTTTTCTCCCCCCTCTTCCTTTCCCCTTTTCTTCTCTCCCCCCCTCCTTCCCTTTCTCCCCCCTCCTTCCTTTCTCCCCCCTCTTCCCTTTCTCCCCCCCCTCCCTTCCTTCCCTTTCTCCCCCCCCCTCCTTCCTTTCTCTCCCCCTCTCCTTCCCCCTCCTTCCCTTCTCCCCCCCCCTCCTTCCCTTTCTCCCCCCCCTCCTCCTTCCCTTTCTCCCCCCCCCCCTCCTCTCCCTTTCTCCCCCCCCCCTCCTTCCCTTTCTCCCCCCCCTCCTTCCCTTTCTCCCCCCCTCCTTCCCTTTCTCCCCCCCCTCCTTCCCTTTCTCCCCCCCTCCTTCCCTTTCTCCCCCCCCCCTCCTTCCCTTTCTCCCCCCCCCCTCCTTCCCTTTCTCCCCCCCCCCTCCTTCCCTTTCTCCCCCCCCCCTCCTTCCCTTTCTCCCCCCCCCCTCCTTCCCTTTCTCCCTCCCCTTCCCTTTCTCCTCACCTCCATGTCTGGGAGAGCGGATTATTCTATAGATGAGGCTGGGGGGAGCAGAGCTGTAGAATTGGAAGTGAATGTGATCCATCTGATACAGGCACAGCACAGGCGCAGGCGCAGCACAGGCACAGCGCAGGCGCAGCACAGGGACAGCGCAGGGAGTGTTCGTGTTGCGGAACCAGTCTTATTTATAGTCCTTAGATTGTGGTTTGTTACCAATTATTCCATTGTCTGACCTCCAACCGCTAAATATTGGAATCTGCCCTGACCGCATTAGCAGGGACAGGCTCAAATAGTCCTGGGTGTATATGTGTTGTAGGGTGACCCCGACTGCAGAGTATCAGGGACAGGATCAGACCGTTTTTGTAACAGTGTGTGGGTTGCTGTTTGTGTACATAAATGAGTGTATGTATAACTGTGTGTGCGCACTTGTGTAAGTAACTGTAATTGTGTGTGTGGGTTACTGTGTGTGCGTGTGTGTGCGCGCGCGTGTAAAAGTGCGTGCGCAAGTGTCTAAGTAACTGTGCGTGTGTGTGTGTGCGCACAACTTGTGTGTTTACATACACACATGCACATGGGGGGATGTACTGTTAGGGATGTGTATCTGCCTTGTGCCGGAGCGCTGCTGCCCAGGCGAAGCGCGCATGGGTCTGTATTCCTCCCGGACAATGAATGTAACAATCCCTTTCCCCGCTCACATAGTAACGCACCGCGCAATTTCACAAGCGTGTCATGTTTTCAACATCAACTAACCCTTTCAATGCCAGATGAGAACCAAACCATGTGCCCTGTGGCACTGAAGGGGTTAACTCCACCCCTCACAGTGCCACGGAGCAGGCACCCCTATCAGCAGAGATAGGTGACCCTCACACGAGCCGGAGTTAAAGGAAGGGGCCCCCCATCTGTCCTCTCACCTCCGTGGGGGACCCGCACATACGTTTCAGCACACGGCCATTTCTATAATCTCGTTAGGGGGTCCTACACTAGGGTCGCATCCCGCTGCAGGGGTCGGGAACGCGCCAGTCTCCCACGTTACACTGTTATAGTTACTGAACCTAAACATGTCAGGGCCGGAGCCTCCGGAATAAAGAGGATTCCAGATCTTACACAGACCTGAACAGAAAAAAAATGTGAAGGCGGCCATATTTAAAGCCCCCTTCTGAATTTGCATAACATCTTTTTCTCTTCACTGATTTAGCAGCAAACGATACAGCGAAACGAGGCTACACAATCCGTTTTAACGCGTTGCAATAAATGTAAATGTAACCCAGGAATGGAGAAACGATTGTGTGGTTATTCCATGCGGTTTGCTGCGGTGTTTAAGCGCCGCTGGCGCTGACGCGGTCCCAGATCATTCCTCTGCCTGTGTGTCCTGTCGTGATTTGTACAATAACTGGGATTCTTTTATTCTGTTTCCGACTCTTCTGGGGGCGGCAGCCTCTCGCATTTAAGGTTTAAATAAGAAATACAAACGTGTGTTCTTGTCAGCTCTTTAGCTTCTTATAACTAGGTATCTACGTCTTTGAAACCGCGCTGTTCCGCAGGTGAAACAGACATCGCTGTCAATGCAAAAACCAATATCTGCTCTCATAATCCAGAACCGCCATCCTGTGCAAACGTCTGCTCTTTCCTGCTGCTCCTCCGAACTTCCTTTGTGTTTTTATTTCGTTTTCACGGTTTTTCTCGTTTTAATAAAAAAAAAAAAATGTAAAAAAGGAAGAAAAAAAAAGAGGAAAAGTGTCGTAGTTTCAGTGTTATTTAATAAAAATGTAAAAAAAGGAAAAAAATTGCATCTGTGCAAACAGAATTGAAGGAAACTGTACAATTGTTTGAGATGAAGCCACGTGGCGGGACTGTTGGAGCTGAATGAATGTAAAGTGTATATAGTTGTACAAAAAATAAACCAACAGAAAGACATTTTACAACGTTTGCTTTTTTTTCTATGCACTTTTGATTTTATTTATGTGATAGTTTATTAAGTAAACAGGCCCGGTTTATTGATGTACAAAAAAATCCATGGTGTGGGGTCTATTTTTTTAATTTGCTTTTCTCTTCTCCGTCTGGAAGTGAATTTGTATTTATTTATTTATTTGTAAAATGTGTTACCAGGAAGTAATACATTGAGAGTTCCCTCTCGTTTTCAAGTATGTCCTGGGCACAGAGTTAAGACAAATAATACATGGTTATAAATGAACAGGGTATACATTATATACAGGACATTGCATGCACAGTTAAAGATAATATATATTATAGGCTTATGTAACAGTTATAGACCAGATTAAAATATGAGACAGCCTTAGATTTGAAAGAACTTAAACTGATGGTGGATATGAGAGTCTCTGGTAGGTTGTTCCTGTTTTGGGGTGCACGGTAAGAGAAGGAGGGGCGGCCGGGTACTTTGTTGAGCCTTGGGACCATGAATAGTCTTTTGGAGTCTGATCTCAGGTGATAGGTGCTGCATGTGGTAGGGGTGAGGAGCTTGTTCAGATAGCTGGGTAGCTTGCCCAGAAAGTATTTGAAGGTAAGACAGGAAAGGTGAACTTTACGCCTAGACTCGAGTGATGACCAATCTAGTTCTTTGAGCATTTCGCAGTGATGTGTGTTGTAGTTGCATTGGAGAACAAAACGACAAATTGAATTGTAGAGGGTGTCAAGTTTGCTAAGGTGGGTTTGAGGTGGCTAGCTATATACTATGTCTCCATAGTCAATAATTGGCATTAGCATCTGCTGTGCGATACGCTTTCTGACCAGGAGACTTAGGGAGGATTTGTTCCTGTAAAGTACACCTAGTTTGGCATAGGTTTTGGATGTCAGGGTATCAATGTGCAACCCAAATATTAAATGGGAGTCAAACCATATGCCCAGGTATTTAAAACTAGTAACAGGAGTTAGGGTTGTGTTAGCGTTGGTTCTGATCTGGAGCTCAGTCATTGGAAGCTTTAGAAATTTAGTCTTGGTCCCAAATACCATTGTTACAGTCTTGTCAGTGTTTAAAAACAGTTTGTTTTGGAAAATCCAGTTTTCGAGTCTCAAAAAGTCAGAATGAAGTATGTGTTGAAGGTCGGAGAGGCTATGGCTGTGTGCATATAGGATTGTGTCATCTGCATACATGTGTATTGAAGCTTCCTTACAAGCTGTAGGAAGATCATTGATGAACACGGAGATGAGTAGGGGCCCCAGAACAGAGCCTTGCGGGACACCACAGGTGATATCCAGGGGGTTGGAGTTAGAGCCTGAGATGGACACATGTTGGGATCTTCCTGATAGGTAGGACTGAAACCAGTTTAAAGCATGCTTCCCTATTCCAGAGCTCTGGAGTTTGTTAAGCAGGATAACACGATCAACTGTGTCAAAAACATTTGCAAAATCTAGGAATACTGCACCAGTGAGTTGTCCCCGTTCCAATCCACACTGGATTTCATTGCAAACTTTTAGCAGGGTAGTTACGGTGGAGTGTTTGGGGTGAAAGCCAGATTGGAATTGGCTAGGGAAATTTGTCTTGGTATAGTAATCGCTTAGTTGGGAGTGGACACATTTTTCCATGACTTTGGATAGAATTGGGAGAAGGGAGATTGGCCTGTAGTTTGAGACATTGTTTTTGTCCCCACTTTTGAAGATTGGGACAACTCTGGCAGCTTTCCAGGTCTTAGGGATATGGCCTGCAGACAGGATAGAGTTGACTATGGAAGCATTTGGCAATTGCTGGGGCACCAAGTCTTAGGAACCTAGATTGTAGTAAGTCAGGTCCACATTGGCTGCTTAGTTTTAATTTGAGGAGCGCTTGTGTAATCTCTTTGTATACTGGGCCAAATTGAAAATTGTGGGCAATGTTGGGATGGGGTGGGGTTATATGGGTACTCCTAGGATGAGATTCAGGTTTGTGGTTTGGGTTGCGTTTCGCTAATAAGTTAATAGCACACCCCACAAAGTAATCATTGAATGCATTTGCAATGTCGGTGGGGTTTGTCAGAGTAATATCCCCCTTAGTGATATTACTTGGCTGTTGATGGTTAGAAGGCTGGAATATATTGTTGATAACCTTCCAGAAGTTAGCTGGGTTTGATTTATTCTAGAGGAGATTGTCAGAGTAATATTGTGCTTTTGCATGCCTTGTTTGCCTTGTGCACATGTTCCGCAGGCATCTGTAGTGATTGAGATCCTTGGTAGTGCCAGTTACTTTTGTAGCTTTTCCACAAGGCATCCCTGAACTGGTAGAGTGCTATAAGGTCAGTTGTAACCCATGGAAGGTGGGACCCCCGTACCCTTATTCTGCGTAGTGGAGCATGGGTATCACAGAGTTTTAAGAACTCGGATTGGAAATAGTCGAGCGCAGAATCAGGGTCGGGAATTAAATCGATTCTGTGCCATGGGCAGTTGGTAAGGTCAGCCAGAAACTGTTGTGGGTTAAAGTTTTTTAATGTTCTAGTGAGGAGAACTTTAGGGCTTGATTGGGGCGGTTTAATTTTCCTTACACAGTACACTATTGCATGGTCACTGAAAATGTCCGGAAGGATGCCAGAGGGTTGGATTCTGCTGGGACTAGAGGAGAGAATCCAGTCTAACAAGAAATGGTTGTGCGATTTGAGGTTTGTCCATGTGGGTCGGGAAATGAGTTGCGATAGGTTAAGCGATTTGATTTGTATCTGGATTTTGTGGTTTTTAGGGTCAAGCCAATTGAAGTTAAAATCCCCAAGAACTAGCAGCTCACTCTTCTCATTCAGAGAGGAAATGGAGCCAAGAAACTGGATGATATCAGCCAGGGATTGTAGAGGGGCTTTATGGGGGCGGTAGATGCCAGCGAGCAAGATGGGCTTAGAAAAGGGGAGGCAGATTCTGCCAACTAGGATTTCAAAAGAGGGTGGGCTGGGGGGGGCAATTTAACAGTGTAAATTGTAATGTGTCTGCAATATAAAATAACACCCCTCCCCCTCTCTTTGACCTGTCTCTCCTAAAAATGGAGTATCCCTGAATGGCGATATTTGCATCAGGGGTTTCAGGGGTTAGCCATGTTTCTGTAAGAACGATGGCTTTGGGTTTATGCATAAGGCACCATGCCCTTAGTTCGTCCAGTTTGGGCAGCAGACTCTGCATATTTATATGGGCGAGAGATAGCCCTTTTTGGAATTTGAAGGGGGTATTCTCGGGGGCATGGGACAGAGTTGCACTTAGAAGTAGCAGAACGGACTTCTAATAGAAAGAAATCTCTGTATTGGTTTGTGGCTTTCAAGTTGAACATCATTTTAACACATTACTGGCGTTCTTGGCAATAATAAATGCGTTAAATTGTACTGGGAGATAACAGCCAGCGCTGTTCCTTACACCCAACATTGTTTTACGCAGGGAGGTGTAAAGGACTTTATAGCACTGATCACAAACTTCCTTTATTACCTCTATCACACCCTTAAGGACACATGCATATTGGGCATGCCTGCCGCCCAATGGCTGAGAGGCACAGACAGGACTATTACATTGAGAGTATGACATCACAAGCAAGGAGTGGCAAGAGATGTCAGCTGGGAGGAGGAGGAGCATGTGATCCAAGGGAGATCTGCAGGCAGCGAGAGTGTATCTGTCCCGAGGAGCCCGGCGAGAGTTACAGCGAGTGTAGCAGACGCCGCCCCAGCTGAAACGATCCCAGAGAGTACATCACCTGTGTAAAAGGGGACCCGTGTCACCTGGGGATCCCAGAGCAGTGAGTAGGCCACGTGGATCCACGTCCAGGGGATGACCCGTACTGCCCTGCAGTATCCTTTTCAGCAGACACCACTGTACCGCTGAACATATTCCATGCAAGCTCCAACACTGCCGGCACCAACTGTGGCCCATTAGTTACAAATCGGGGCCACCGGGACAATTCTGCAGCGGGCACCTAATCCTTCCTGCACTATAAGTTGTAATAAGTGTTGTCCTCCGCTTGTCAGGTCCCCTCTGTGATTATTCTGTATATATAAAGTATCGCTGGTCTAAAGGTACACGTGTCCGTCTGCGTGGTCTGACCCCCGGCTGAGTATTCTCTCATACACAGGGGAGGCCCCCGCCCCAGTATCCACATACTAACACATCTGGAAATACAGAGGGGTCACATATTTTGTATATTACGATCTTGGCCCTTAGTCAAATTGTCCTAAATTAGCAAAACGAGGATAAATGACAGGAAATAGAGAATGTGTTAACTGGAGGAGTGCTTTCTCCTTATTACCAATCTAATATTCCCGCACACATTGTAACACAGATTACATTGAGAGGTTTTTATTAGAACATGGGCTGCTGATCATGTGTGACCATACAAGTATAATGGCGCGGTGCCCGCACACGGAAGCAACGGCGTGACACCTAACGGCTTTACCTAAATAAGTGGCCAGCCACGTGATATACTGCATGGGCTGCACACACATATATATATACTTTACTTCCCACAATCTATATAAATATATTGTGGGGAGTAAAGTATTCAGCAGCACACGGACACACGCGTTATTAAGCATGTTTCCTCCCCCCCCTCCCCCCCAGCGCACGCAGGGCATTATACTGCCTGGGATCGGTCACACACGTCCTGTTAGCGCCAGTCTGATGAGGCAGCAAGAAGGTTTATTAGGTCGGGGGACAAATATTTCTGAGCCGGGGGAGTGCAGTGTTAAATAAAAAAAGAAGAACCTCTGTGCGAGAAGAACTGACCAGCGCACCCAGTCCGGACGGGTCATTTCCCTAATCCCCCACACTGTATATAGTTCAGTCCTGGCGGTGGCTTCCTTCTCCCACGCGGGATCTCTGCCGCAGGGCTGGGGATGCGGGACAGGCGCCTCGTGGCCTGTCCTGGTGCGGCGAGAGCACGTGGTCGGATTACATGAGCAGCGTGGGAGCCGTGGCACGGAGGGTCAGTCGCACGCGGCATTGCACCGTGGTAGTTAGGCGTTCCTCTTGGTGTTGATGAGCAGCTCGCGCTGTAGCCCCGCCTCTTTCGTTGCACCCAGTCTCCCCGCCGGTGCGTCCGTGATCAGGGTGAGTTTGTTGAAGACACCGCGGCCGAAGTAGTCTGCCACCACGCTGAACCCGTCACTGGAACACTTAAGCTGCAAGACATGTGAGGTGGGGGGCTGTCACCGTTCTGGGGGGGCTGTCACCCGTTCTGGGGGAGGGAAAATGGAGGAGGGAGGAGGGAGGAGGGGGGCGGAAGCGGTGAGGAGCAGGGTTCGGACCTGGTGCTGGAAGTGTTCATGCAGGTCACTGGGACCGGATCATGTCCAGCACCTTGCGATTCTCGGGCAGGTGGGACAGGGGAAGGAGGGGGGGGGGGAGGAGATGATTGAGGGGGAAGAGATGATTGAGGGGGAAGAGATGATTGAGGGGGGAGATGAAGGAGGGGAGCAGGGGGGAGATGGAGGGGAGATGGAGGGGAGCAGGGGGGAGGGGAGCAGGGGGGAGGGGAGCAGGGGGGAGATGAAGGAGGGGAGCAGGGATGAGCAGGGTTCGGACCTGGTGCTGGAAGTGTTCATGCAGGTCACGCTTCTGCTCCTGGGACCGGATCATGTCCAGCACCTTACGATTCTCGGGCAGGCAGGTGGGACATTCGGAGTCGCTCTCCGCGTAGCTCTCGCAGCAATGCTGGTGGAAGGAGTGACCGCACAGGAAGTGCACGGACGGCAGCTCCAGCCCGCTGCTGCAGATGCTGCACTTCGTCTTCTGGAAGATTTTGGGGCTTCGAGGAGAATGACATGAAAACAAATGAACCCCCCGCAGCGCCCTGAGCACGTACCCTCCCCCGCAGCGCCCCGAGCACGTACCCTCCCCCGCAGCGCCCCGAGCACGTACCCTCCCCCGCGGCGCCCCGAGCACGTACCCTCCCCCGCGGCGCCCCGAGCACGTACCCTCCCCCGCAGCGCCCCGAGCATGTCCCACCCCACATAGCGCCCCGAGCACGTACCCTCCCCCGCAGCGCCCCGAGCACGTACCCTCCCCCGCAGCGCCCCGAGCATGTCCCACCCCACACAGCGCCCTGAGCATGTCCCACCCCCGCAGCGCCCCGAGCACGTACCCTCCCCCGCAGTGCCCCGAGCACGTACCCTCCCCCGCAGCGCCCCGAGCACGTACCCTCCCCCGCAGCGCCCCGAGCACGTACCCTCCCCCGCAGCGCCCCGAGCACGTACCCTCCCCCGCAGCGCCCCGAGCACGTACCCTCCCCCGCGGCGCCCCGAGCACGTACCCTCCCCCGCGGCGCCCCGAGCATGTCCCACCCCACATAGCGCCCCGAGCACGTACCCTCCCCCGCAGCGCCCCGAGCACGTACCCTCCCCCGCAGCGCCCCGAGCATGTCCCACCCCACACAGCGCCCTGAGCACGTACCCTCCCCCGCAGTGCCCCGAGCACGTACCCTCCCCCGCAGCGCCCCGAGCATGTACCCTCCCCCGCAGCGCTCCGAGCACGTACCCTCCCCCGCAGTGCCCCGAGCACGTACCCTCCCCCGCAGTGCCCCGAGCATGTCCCACCCCACACAGCGCCCCGAGCACGTACCCTCCCCCGCAGCGCCTCGAGCACGTACCCTCCCCCGCAGTGCCCCGAGCATGTCCCACCCCACACAGCGCCCCGAGCACGTACCCTCCCCCGCAGTGCCCCGAGCATGTCCCACCCCACACAGCGCCACGAGCATGTCCCTCCCCTGCAGCGCCCCGAGCACGTACCCTCCCCCGCAGCGCCCCGAGCACGTACCCTCCCCCGCAGCGCCCTGAGCATGTCCCACCCCACGCAGTGCCCGAGCATGTCCCACCCCACACAGCGCCACGAGCACGTACCCTCCCCCGCAGCGCCCCGAGCATGTCCCACCCCACACAGCGCCCCGAGCACGTACCCTCCCCCGCAGCGCCCCGAGCATGTCCCACCCCACACAGCGCCCCGAGCACGTACCCACCCCCGCAGTGCCCCGAGCATGTCCCACTCCACACAGCGCCCCGAGCACGTACCCTCCCCCGCAGCGCCCGAGCATGTCCCACCCCCGCAGCGCCCCGAGCACGTACCCTCCCCCGCAGCGCCCCGAGCATGTCCCACCCCACACAGCGCCCCGAGCATGTCCCACCCCACACAGCGCCCCGAGCACGTACCCTCCCCCGCAGCGCCCCGAGCACGTACCCTCCCCCGCAGCGCCCCGAGCACGTACCCTCCCCCGCAGCGCCCCGAGCACGTACCCTCCCCCGCGGCGCCCCGAGCACGTACCCTCCCCCGCGGCGCCCCGAGCATGTCCCACCCCACATAGCGCCCCGAGCACGTACCCTCCCCCGCAGCGCCCCGAGCACGTACCCTCCCCCGCAGCGCCCCGAGCATGTCCCACCCCACACAGCGCCCTGAGCACGTACCCTCCCCCGCAGCGCCCCGAGCACGTACCCTCCCCCGCAGTGCCCCGAGCACGTACCCTCCCCCGCAGCGCCCCGAGCATGTACCCTCCCCCGCAGCGCTCCGAGCACGTACCCTCCCCCGCAGCGCCCCGAGCACGTACCCTCCCCCGCAGTGCCCCGAGCACGTACCCTCCCCCGCAGTGCCCCGAGCATGTCCCACCCCACACAGCGCCCCGAGCACGTACCCTCCCCCGCAGCGCCTCGAGCACGTACCCTCCCCCGCAGTGCCCCGAGCATGTCCCACCCCACACAGCGCCCCGAGCACGTACCCTCCCCCGCAGTGCCCCGAGCATGTCCCACCCCACACAGCGCCACGAGCATGTCCCTCCCCTGCAGCGCCCCAAGCACGTACCCTCCCCCGCAGCGCCCCGAGCACGTACCCTCCCCCGCAGCGCCCTGAGCATGTCCCACCCCACGCAGTGCCCGAGCATGTCCCACCCCACACAGCGCCACGAGCACGTACCCTCCCCCGCAGCGCCCCGAGCACGTCCCACCCCACACAGCGCCCCGAGCACGTACCCTCCCCCGCAGCGCCCCGAGCATGTCCCACCCCACACAGCGCCCCGAGCACGTACCCTCCCCCGCAGCGCCCCGAGCACGTACCCTCCCCCGCAGCGCCCCGAGCATGTCCCACCCCACACAGCGCCCCGAGCATGTCCCACCCCACACAGCGCCCCGAGCACGTACCCTCCCCCGCAGCGCCCCGAGCACGTACCCTCCCCCGCAGCGCCCCGAGCATGTCCCACCCCACACAGCGCCCCGAGCACGTACCTCCCCCGCAGCGCCACCGAGCACGTACCCTCCCCCGCAGCGCCCCGAGCATGTCCCACCCCACACAGCGCCCCGAGCACGTACCTCCCCCGCAGCGCCCCGAGCATGTCCCACCCCACACAGCGCCCCGAGCACGTACCCTCCCCCGCAGTGCCCCGAGCATGTCCCACCCCCCACAGCGCCCCGAGCACGTACCCTCCCCCGCAGCGCCCCGAGCACGTACCCTCCCCCGCAGTGCCCCGAGCATGTCCCACCCCACACAGCGCCCTGAGCACATACCCTCCCCTGCAGTGCCCCGAGCATGTACCCTCCCCCGCAGCGCCCCGAGCATGTCCCACCTCACACAGCGCCCCGAGCATGTCCCACCCCACACAGCGCCCCGAGCACGTACCCTCCCCCGCAGCGCCCCGAGCACGTACCCTCCCCCGCAGCGCCCCGAGCACGTACCCTCCCCCGCAGCGCCCCGAGCATGTCCCACCCACACAGCGCCCCGAGCACGTACCCTCCCCCGCAGTGCCCCGAGCACGTACCCTCCCCCGAGGCGCCCCGAGCACGTACCCCCCCCGAGGCGCCCCGAGCACGTACCCTCCCCCGCAGTGCCCCGAGCACGTACCCTCCCCCGCAGTGCCCCGAGCATGTCCCACCCACACAGCGCCCCGAGCACGTACCCTCCCCCGCAGTGCCCCGAGCATGTCCCACCCCACACAGCGCCCCGAGCATGTCCCACCCCACACAGCGCCCCGAGCATGTCCCACCCCACACAGCGCCCCGAGCATGTCCCACCCCACACAGCGCCCCGAGCACGTACCCTCCCCCGCAGCGCCCCAAGCATGTCCCACCCCACACAGCGCCCCGAGCACGTACCCTCCCCCGCAGCGCCCTGAGCATTTCCCACCCCACACAGCGCCCCGAGCATGTCCCACCCCACACAGCGCCCCGAGCACGTACCCTCCCCCGCAGCGCCCCGAGCACGTACCCTCCCCCGCAGCGCCCCGAGCACGTACCCTCCCCCGCAGCGCCCCGAGCACGTACCCTCCACCGCAGCGCCCCGAGCACGTACCCTCCACCGAGGCGCCCCGAGCATGTCCCACCCCACACAGCGCCCCGCACGTACCCTCCCCCGCAGCGCCCCGAGCACGTACCCTCCCCCGCAGTGCCCCGAGCATGTCCCACCCCACACAGCGCCCCGAGCACGTACCCTCCCCCGCAGCGCCGTGAGCACGTACCCTCCCCCGCAGCGCCCCAAGCATGTCCCACCCCACATAGCGCCCCGAGCACGTACCCTCCCCCGCAGCGCCCCGAGCACGTACCCTCCCCCGCAGCGCCCCGAGCATGTCCCACCCCACACAGCGCCCTGAGCACGTACCCTCCCCCGCAGCGCCCCGAGCACGTACCCTCCCCCGCAGTGCCCCGAGCACGTACCCTCCCCCGCAGCGCCCCGAGCATGTACCCTCCCCCGCAGCGCTCCGAGCACGTACCCTCCCCCGCAGCGCCCCGAGCACGTACCCTCCCCCGCAGTGCCCCGAGCACGTACCCTCCCCCGCAGTGCCCCGAGCATGTCCCACCCCACACAGCGCCCCGAGCACGTACCCTCCCCCGCAGCGCCTCGAGCACGTACCCTCCCCCGCAGTGCCCCGAGCATGTCCCACCCCACACAGCGCCCCGAGCACGTACCCTCCCCCGCAGTGCCCCGAGCATGTCCCACCCCACACAGCGCCACGAGCATGTCCCTCCCCTGCAGCGCCCCAAGCACGTACCCTCCCCCGCAGCGCCCCGAGCACGTACCCTCCCCCGCAGCGCCCGGAGCATGTCCCACCCCACGCAGTGCCCGAGCATGTCCCACCCCACACAGCGCCACGAGCACGTACCCTCCCCCGCAGCGCCCCGAGCACGTCCCACCCCACACAGCGCCCCGAGCACGTACCCTCCCCCGCAGCGCCCCGAGCATGTCCCACCCCACACAGCGCCCCGAGCACGTACCCTCCCCCGCAGCGCCCCGAGCACGTACCCTCCCCCGCAGCGCCCCGAGCATGTCCCACCCCACACAGCGCCCCGAGCATGTCCCACCCCACACAGCGCCCCGAGCACGTACCCTCCCCCGCAGCGCCCCGAGCACGTACCCTCCCCCGCAGCGCCCCGAGCATGTCCCACCCCACACAGCGCCCCGAGCACGTACCTCCCCCGCAGCGCCACCGAGCACGTACCCTCCCCCGCAGCGCCCCGAGCATGTCCCACCCCACACAGCGCCCCGAGCACGTACCTCCCCCGCAGCGCCCCGAGCATGTCCCACCCCACACAGCGCCCCGAGCACGTACCCTCCCCCGCAGTGCCCCGAGCATGTCCCACCCCCCACAGCGCCCCGAGCACGTACCCTCCCCCGCAGCGCCCCGAGCACGTACCCTCCCCCGCAGTGCCCCGAGCATGTCCCACCCCACACAGCGCCCTGAGCACATACCCTCCCCTGCAGTGCCCCGAGCATGTACCCTCCCCCGCAGCGCCCCGAGCATGTCCCACCTCACACAGCGCCCCGAGCATGTCCCACCCCACACAGCGCCCCGAGCACGTACCCTCCCCCGCAGCGCCCCGAGCACGTACCCTCCCCCGCAGCGCCCCGAGCACGTACCCTCCCCCGCAGCGCCCCGAGCATGTCCCACCCACACAGCGCCCCGAGCACGTACCCTCCCCCGCAGTGCCCCGAGCACGTACCCTCCCCCGAGGCGCCCCGAGCACGTACCCCCCCCGAGGCGCCCCGAGCACGTACCCTCCCCCGCAGTGCCCCGAGCACGTACCCTCCCCCGCAGTGCCCCGAGCATGTCCCACCCACACAGCGCCCCGAGCACGTACCCTCCCCCGCAGTGCCCCGAGCATGTCCCACCCCACACAGCGCCCCGAGCATGTCCCACCCCACACAGCGCCCCGAGCATGTCCCACCCCACACAGCGCCCCGAGCATGTCCCACCCCACACAGCGCCCCGAGCACGTACCCTCCCCCGCAGCGCCCCAAGCATGTCCCACCCCACACAGCGCCCCGAGCACGTACCCTCCCCCGCAGCGCCCTGAGCATTTCCCACCCCACACAGCGCCCCGAGCATGTCCCACCCCACACAGCGCCCCGAGCACGTACCCTCCCCCGCAGCGCCCCGAGCACGTACCCTCCCCCGCAGCGCCCCGAGCACGTACCCTCCCCCGCAGCGCCCCGAGCACGTACCCTCCACCGCAGCGCCCCGAGCACGTACCCTCCACCGAGGCGCCCCGAGCATGTCCCACCCCACACAGCGCCCCGCACGTACCCTCCCCCGCAGCGCCCCGAGCACGTACCCTCCCCCGCAGTGCCCCGAGCATGTCCCACCCCACACAGCGCCCCGAGCACGTACCCTCCCCCGCAGCGCCGTGAGCACGTACCCTCCCCCGCAGCGCCCCAAGCATGTCCCACCCCACACAGCGCCCCGAGCACGTACCTCCCCCGCAGCGCCCCGAGCACGTACCTCCCCCGCAGCGCCCTGAGCATGTCCCACAGTGCCCGAGCACGTCCCTGCGCCCCGAGAACATACCCCCCGCAGATTAATGAGTACCCCTTGCAGCGCCCCAAGAGTCCCAACCCACGCCCAGAGCATGTACTTCCCCGCACAGAGCCCTGAGAATGTATATCCCCCCGCAGAGTAATGAGTACTCCCATAGCGCCCAGAGCACATACACCCCCCGCAGCACCCCACCCCCGCAAAATAATGAGTACCCCCCTCCCAGAGCATCCCGAGCACATACCCCCGCACAGTTATGAGAACCCCCGCAGCGTCCCGGGCACGTACCCCCATGCAGAGTTATGAGTACCCCCCGCAGCACCCCAAGCACGTCCCAGCCCGTGCAGGGCTCCGAGCACGTCGGTTACCCCCCCAGAGTAATGTGTACGTATGTGAAGAAATATTAGATATATTGCTTTGCCACCCCATAGTGTGATCGAGTATCTCAGTGGTGTTGCCTTTGAAGTGAACCTGGTTATCTCTGTCTCTCAAGCACCAAAAATTAGATTGTAAGCTTCGCAGAACACTATGTACAGTGCAGCGTTATAAAGGAAAGGATAGTCCGGTCATGATAATATCATGAGATATTAGGTATTTTAATCCATCTGGTGCTTCAGGGGTTAATAGGCCAACATTTGGGTTTAAAAAGATACCATGTATTGGGTTGGATTTGAAAAGTACAAAGGAAGGGTTTATGTTAAGTCCCCGATGGAGGCTGCTGCACGTGTTACACAAAATAGGACTGTGTGCAGTTAAAGGAGACGAGTTTAACTACCTGATCCTACTCATCAGTGACAGTGAGTCTGGGCCAGAACACCTAGTGTTAAAAACAGATATGAGCGAGATAAGGACATATGTTCTGCTGGAGGTGGGTTCTCTGATAAACAAAAGGGTTTTCAAAGCATTCTCTGGAAGGGGCTTATGGATGGCCAGGGGGCGTGGTTGAGAAAGTGTTAAACCAGGAGAGTGACATTATAAAAAATGAGAATATCATGTGACTTCATTTCCTCTACATAATAAGAGTTACAAATCTGTAATCGTGTCACAGAAGGGATGTACAGACACAACATGGTTGAGATAATAAAGGACAGATATTCATTTGTCGCTCAGATTTAGGGGTAAGATAGTCATATTTAGTTTTGTTACGTCCGCCATGAGCGCCTGAATGTATTGATGTGACTCACGTGTGTGTAAGTATTTGTTAAGGAAAGTTATGAACGCGTATCTACTGAGGGTTTAGTTTCAACGTCATTTTGAAGGAGGTTTTTTTACTCCTTCGTAAAACTGTCAATCTCGCAGCTGATTTACGACAGGCTGGGTTTATGTTGTTTTAATGGGAAAGAATACTACATAAGAAAGCACGGTTTTATAAAAAAATTAAGATTTCAACAGAGGTGTGTTTGGACCAAACACGTGATATCTCCTCGCCTACACCGTGACCTCTCTGGGGAAAACCTATGGCATATGGTTATATATAGGGTTTTCTGATAATGTTTATCCTTTTTATTTTGAGAAACTGTTCTGCATTTATTGTAATTGTATGTTTCTTCTAATCCTTTTTTCTGTAATCTAAGCACTGTATTTTTATATTAAAACATTTAATAAGTGATGCTTTGGGCTCTGAATTAACTATTGCACGCTCTGGAGAGTATTTACATTTTCATTAGTGAGCGGAGTATTAACCCTTGTTCCGTATGCAGCTTATGGGTGTCGTACGTGACAAATATATATATATATCAGTAATATAGACAGCGCCCTTCACCCACCACACCCAAATTGCTGTAGCTCTGACTATATGTGGCAAGTGTTTGCACCAGGTATATTAACTAGTTGGATTAAGTTAATCAATATAATATGGCATGAAACAAATAATTCACTTGCCTATAAATTGAATAAAAAATGAATAAAAAACAAAGAGGTGTGCATAAAAATATTAAACAATTTTTACACTAAATATAAAAATAAAATAAAAATATATATATATATATATATATAGGCACACCATTAACCCTGTATAACCCGAGCCCCCGCATAACCAGAACCCCCGCTCCCCCCCCCCTCCCCTGTATAACCCAAGACCACGCACCCCCCTGCATAACCAGAGCCCCCGCTCCCCCTGCATAACCAGAGCCCCCGCTCCCCCCCGCATAACCAGAGCCCTCGCTTCCCCCGCATAACCAGAGCCCCCGCTCCCCCCCGCATAACCAGAGCCCCCGCTCCCCCCCACATAACCAGAGACCCCGCTCCCCCACACAAGCCCCCCGCTCCCCCCCGCATAACCAGAGCCCCCGCTCCCCCCGCATAACCAGAGCCCCCGCTCCCCCCGCATAACCAGAGCCCTCGCTCCCCCCCCCACGTATAACCCGAGCCCCCTGCTTCCCCCCTTATAACCCGAGTCCCCTGCTCCCCCCCGTATAACCCGAGCCCCCTGCTTTCCCCCGTATAACCCGAGCCCCCTGCTTCCCCCCTTATAACCCGAGTCCCCTGCTCCCCCCCCCGTATAACCCGAGCCCCCTGCTTTCCCCCGTATAACCCGAGCCCCTTGCTCCCCCCCGTATAACCCGAGCCCCCTGCTCCCCCCCGTATAACCCGAGCCCCCTGCTCCCCCCCGTATAACCCGAGCCCCCTGCTCCCCCCCGTATAACCCGAGCCCCCTGCTCCCCCCCGTATAACCCGAGCCCCCTGCTCCCCCCGTATAACCCGAGCCCCCTGCTTCCCCCGTATAACCCGAGCCCCCTGCTCCCCCCGTATAACCCGAGCCCCCTGCTTCCCCCGTATAACCCGAGCCCCCTGCTTCCCCCCCGTATAACCCGAGCCCCCTGCTTCCCCCCGTATAACCCGAGCCCCCAGCTCCCCCCCCCCTTTATAACCCGAGTCCCCTGCTCCCCCCGTATAACCCGAGCCCCCTGCTTTCCCCGTATAACCCGAGCCCCCTGCTTCCCCCCTTATAACCCGAGTCCCCTGCTCCCCCCCCGTATAACCCGAGCCCCCTGCTTTCCCCGTATAACCCGAGCCCCCTGCTCCCCCCGTATAACCCGAGCCCCCTGCTCCCCCCCATATAACCCGAGCCCCCTGCTCCCCCCCGTATAACCCGAGCCCCCTGCTCCCCCCGTATAACCCGAGCCCCCTGCTTCCCCCGTATAACCCGAGCCCCCTGCTTCCCCCCGTATAACCCGAGCCCCCTGCTTCCCCCCGTATAACCCGAGCCCCCTGCTTCCCCCCCGTATAACCCGAGCCCCCTGCTTCCCCCCGTATAACCCGAGCCCCCAGCTCCCCCCCCCGTATAACCCGAGCCCCCTGCTTCACCCCCGTATAACCCGAGCCCCCTGCTCCCCCCCGTATAACCCGAGCCCCCTGCTTCCCCCCCATATAACCCGAGCCCCCAGCTCCCCCCCGTATAACCCGAGCCCCCTGCTTCCCCCCCATATAACCCGAGCCCCCTGCTTCCCCCCGTATAACCCAACCCCCCCCCCCCCCTGTATAACTGAAGCCCGGCACGGCGCTCCCCCTGTATAACACCTGTTGCGGAGCTCCTGTATCTCCCTGCGGATCTGCGCCGTCTCCTCGCGGTACTGAGACACTCTCCTCTCATCCTCCTCCGTCTGCTGGCTCAGCTTCTGCATCTTACTGATCAGGTATTCCCGGATCACAGACAGAGTGGCCGTCGAGTTATGAGCCAGCGTCTGAACCACTGTAACGGAAAGGAGCCGCACGCTATAATGATGCAGAGTATCTACACACCGATAATGTAAACACTGCGATGTATAATGAGGCAGAGTATCTACACACTGAATGGGTGGATATATATGTGCTGCACAATTCCTGAACCTGAAACATAAATAATATAATTGAACTTCAAAAAAAACCCTCAGAGGAGCTCAGGATAAGGCTGATAAGTCTGAATGCAAAGCAGCCCTGTGCCGCCTGCTGGGGCGGAGCTAGTGAGAGCTGCAGGGGTTGCCGTGTGGACACTATACTGCAGGCTTTGGGCCTAGTTAAATAAGAACTGAAGTGAAATCAGAAACAGCTGGGAAACCCCTGCCTGTTGGTGACTGCAGGGGCCGTGTCCCCGTGGTACAGCCGTGGCACGGGGGCACTGTCAGTCTCACCAAGCAGGGGGGGCATGAGGTTCCGGCTCTCTATGTGGCTCAGCACCGTGGCAATGTGCTCCTTGCAATCCTCCTCCTTGCGTGCGAAGTAGCTGAGGGCCTGCTCCCAGAGGCAGCTCTCCTGCTCCCCGTAACCCTCACACGCCTCCAGCACCTTCTCATACTGATTGTTCTGCATGTGGTAATGCATGATCTGCTGGAAGCTGGCCGGAGAGAGAGGGGGGCAGTGAGATGGGAGATGGGAGAGGGGGGGGGGCAGTGAGATGGGACAGAGGGGGGACAACAGCAAGAGAAGGGGGGGGCAGCGAGAGAGAGGGGGGGCCAGTGAGATGGGAGAGAGGGGGGGCAGTGAGAGAGAGGGGGGGCAGTGAGATGGGAGGGACAGCAAGAGGGGGGGCAGCGAGAGAGAGGGGGCAGCGAGAGAAAGGGGGCAGCGAGAGAGAGGGGGCAGCGAGATGGGAGAGGGGGCAGCGAGATGGGAGAGGGGGGGACAGCAAGAGAGGGGGGCAGCGAGAGAGAGGGGGACAGCAAGAGAGGGGGACAGCAAGAGAGGGGGACAGCAAGAGAGGGGGCAGCAAGAGAGGGGGCAGCAAGAGAGGGGGCAGCAAGAGAGGGGGCAGCAAGAGAGGGGGCAGCAAGAGAGGGGGGCAGCAAGAGAGGGGGGCAGCAAGAGGGGGACAGCAAGAGAGGGGGACAGCAAGAGAGAGGGGGACAATGAGATGGGCTCATACAGGTACAGCACCCCACCCTGTGCAGGGCACTCACACTCACAGCTTGCCCTGCTCATACAGGTACAGCACCCCACCCTGTGCAGGGCACTCACACTCACAGCTTGCCCTGCTCATACAGGTACAGCGCAGGGCACTCACACTCACAGCTTGCCCTGCTCATACAGGTACAGCTCCCCGCCTTGTGCAGGGCACTCACACTCACAGCTCGCCCTGCTCATACAGGTACAGCTCCCCACCCTGTGCAGGGCACTCACACTCACAGCTCGCCCTGCTCATACAGGTACAGCTCCCCGCCCTGTGCAGGGCACTCACAGCTTGCCCTTCTCATACAGGTACAGCTCCCCGCCCTGTGCAGGGCACTCACACTCACAGCTTGCCCTGCTCATACAGGTACAGCACCCCGCCCTGTGCAGGGCACTCACACTCACAGCTTGCCCTGCTCATACAGGTACAGCACCCCACCCTGTGCAGGGCGCTCACACTCATTCACAGCTTGCTCTGCTCTAAAAGGTACAGCACCCCACCCTGTGCAGGGCACTCACACTCACAGCTTGCCCTGCTCATACAGGTACAGCACCCCACCCTGTGCAGGGCACTCACACTCACAGCTTGCCCTGCTCATACAGGTACAGCACCCCACCCTGTGCAGGGCGCTCACACTCATTCACAGCTTGCTCTGCTCTAAAAGGTACAGCACCCCACCCTGTGCAGGGCACTCACACTCACAGCTTGCCCTGCTCATACAGGTACAGCGCAGGGCACTCACACTCACAGCTTGCCCTGCTCATACAGGTACAGCTCCCCACCCTGTGCAGGGCACTCACACTCACAGCTCGCCCTGCTCATACAAGTACAGCTCCCCGCCCTGTGCAGGGCACTCACACTCACAGCTTGCCCTGCTCATACAGGTACAGCTCCCCGCCCTGTGCAGGGCACTCACACTCACAGCTTGCCCTGCTCATACAGGTACAGCACCCCACCCTGTGCAGGGCACTCACACTCACAGCTTGCCCTGCTCTAAAAAGGTACAACACCCCGCCCTGTGCAGGGCACTCACACTCACAGTTTGCCCTGTTCATACAAGTACAGCACCCCGCCCTGTGCAGGGCACTCACACTCACAGCTTGCCCTGCTCATACAGGTACAGCTCCCCGCCCTGTGCAGGGCACTCACACTCACAGCTTGCCCTGCTCATACAGGTACAGCTCCCCGCCCTGTGCAGGGCACTCACACTCACAGCTTGCCCTGCTCATACAGGTACAGCTCCCCGCCCTGTGCAGGGCACTCACAGCTTGCCCTGCTCATACAGGTACAGCACCCCACCCTGTACAGGGCACTCACACTCAAAGCTTGCCCTGCTCATACAGGTACAGCTCCCCGCCCTGTACAGGGCACTCACACTCACAGCTTGCCCTGCTCATACAGGTACAGCACCCCGCCCTGTGCAGGGCACTCACACTCACAGCTTGCCCTGCTCATACAGGTACAGCACCGAGCCCTGTGCAGGGCAATCACAGCTTGCCCTGCTCATACAGGTACAGCACCGAGCCCTGTGCAGGGCACTCACACTCACAGCTTGCCCTGCTCATACAGGTACAGCACCCCACCCTGTGCAGGGCGCTCACACTCATTCACAGCTTGCTCTGCTCTAAAAGGTACAGCTCCCTGCCCTGTACAGGGCACTCACACTCACAGCTTGCCCTGCTCATACAGGTACAGCACCCCGCCCTGTGCAGGGCACTCACACTCACAGCTTGCCCTGCTCATACAGGTACAGCACCGAGCCCTGTGCAGGGCAATCACAGCTTGCCCTGCTCATACAGGTACAGCACCGAGCCCTGTGCAGGGCACTCACACTCACAGCTTGCCCTGCTCATACAGGTACAGCACCCCGCCCTGTGCAGGGCACTCACACTCACAGCTTGCCCTGCTCATACAGGTACAGCGCAGGGCACTCACACTCACAGCTTGCCCTGCTCATACAGGTACAGCTCCCCACCCTGTGCAGGGCACTCACACTCACAGCTCGCCCTGCTCATACAAGTACAGCTCCCCGCCCTGTGCAGGGCACTCACACTCACAGCTTGCCCTGCTCATACAGGTACAGCACCCCACCCTGTGCAGGGCACTCACACTCACAGCTTGCCCTGCTCTAAAAAGGTACAACACCCCGCCCTGTGCAGGGCACTCACACTCACAGTTTGCCCTGCTCATACAGGTACAGCACCCCGCCCTGTGCAGGGCACTCACACTCACAGCTTGCCCTGCTCATACAGGTACAGCACCGTGCCCTGTGCAGGGCACTCACACTCACAGCTTGCCCTGCTCATACAGGTACAGCTCCCCGCCCTGTGCAGGGCACTCACACTCACAGCTTGCCCTGCTCATACAGGTACAGCTCCCCGCCCTGTGCAGGGCACTCACAGCTTGCCCTGCTCATACAGGTACAGCACCCCGCCCTGTACAGGGCACTCACACTCACAGCTTGCCCTGCTCATACAGGTACAGCTCCCCGCCCTGTGCAGGGCACTCACACTCACAGCTTGCCCTGCTCATACAGGTACAGCACCGAGCCCTGTGCAGGGCACTCACACTCACAGCTTGCCCTGCTCATACAGGTACAGCACCGAGCCCTGTGCAGGGCACTCACAGCTTGCCCTGCTCATACAGGTACAGCTCCCCGCCCTGTGCAGGGCACTCACAGCTTGCCCTGCTCATACAGGTACAGCACCCCGCCCTGTACAGGGCACTCACACTCACAGCTTGCCCTGCTCATACAGGTACAGCTCCCCGCCCTGTGCAGGGCACTCACACTCACAGCTTGCCCTGCTCATACAGGTACAGCTCCCCGCCCTGTGCAGGGCACTCACACTCACAGCTTGCCCTGCTCATACAGGTACAGCTCCCCGCCCTGTGCAGGGCACTCACACTCACAGCTTGCCCTGCTCATACAGGTACAGCTTCCCGCCCTGTGCAGGGCACTCACACTCACAGCTTGCCCTGCTCATACAGGTACAGCTCCCCACCCTGTGCAGGGCACTCACACTCACAGCTTGCCCTGCTCATACAGGTACAGCTCCCCGCCCTGTGCAGGGCATTCACACTCACAGCTTGCCCTGCTCATACAGGTACAGCTCCCCGCCCTGTGCAGGGCACTCACACTCACAGCTTGCCCTGCTCATACAGGTACAGCTCCCCGGCCTGTGCAGGGCACTCACACTCACAGCTTGCCCTGCTCATACAGGTACAGCACCCCGCCCTGTGCAGGGCACTCACACTCACAGCTTGCCCTGCTCATACAGGTACAGCTCCCCGGCCTGTGCAGGGCACTCACACTCACAGCTTGCCCTGCTCATACAGGTACAGCTCCCCGCCCTGTGCAGGGCACTCACAGCTTGCCCTGCTCATACAGGTACAGCTCCCCGCCCTGTGCAGGGCACTCACACTCTCAGCTTGCCCTGCTCATACAGGTACAGCTCCCCGCCCTGTGCAGGGCACTCACACTCACACTCACAGCTTGCCCTGCTCATACAGGTACAGCTCCCCGCCCTGTGCAGGGCACTCACACTCACAGCTTGCCCTGCTCATATAGGTACAGCACCCCGCCCTGTGCAGGGCACTCACAGCTTGCCCTGCTCATACAGGTACAGCTCCCCGCCCTGTGCAGGGCACTCACACTCAGCTTGCCCTGCTCATACAGGTACAGCTCCCCGCCCTGTGCAGGGCACTCACACTCACAGCTTGCCCTGCTCATACAGGTACAGCTCCCCGCCCTGTGCAGGGCACTCACACTCACAGCTTGCCCTGCTCATACAGGTACAGCACCCCGCCCTGTGCAGGGCACTCACACTCACAGCTTGCCCTGCTCATACAGGTACAGCTCCCCGCCCTGTGCAGAGCACTCACACTCACAGCTTGCCCTGCTCATACAGGTACAGCTCCCCGGCCTGTGCAGGGCACTCACACTCACAGCTTGCCCTGCTCATACAGGTACAGCACCCCGCCCTGTGCAGGGCACTCACACTCACAGCTTGCCCTGCTCATACAGGTACAGCTCCCCGCCCTGTGCAGGGCACTCACTCACAGCTTGCCCTGCTCATACAGGTACAGCTCCCCGGCCTGTGCAGGGCACTCACACTCACAGCTTGCCCTACTCATACAGGTACAGCACCCCGCCCTGTGCAGGGCACTCACACTCACAGCTTGCCCTGCTCATACAGGTACAGCTCCCCGCCCTGTGCAGGGCACTCACAGCTTGCCCTGCTCATACAGGTACAGCTCCCCGCCCTGTGCAGGGCACTCACACTCACAACTTGCCCTGCTCATACAGGTACAGCTCCCCACCCTGTGCAGGGCACTCACACTCACAGCTTGCCCTGCTCATACAGGTACAGCTCCCCGGCCTGTGCAGGGCACTCACACTCACAGCTTGCCCTGCTCATACAGGTACAGCTCCCCGCCCTGTGCAGGGCACTCACATTCACAGCTTGCCCTGCTCATACAGGTACAGCTCCCCGCCCTGTGCAGGGCACTCACACTCACAGCTTGCCCTGCTCATACAGGTACAGCACCCCGCCCTGTGCAGGGCACTCACAGCTTGCCCTGCTCATACAGGTACAGCTCCCCGCCCTGTGCAGGGCACTCACACTCACAGCTTGCCCTGCTCATACAGGTACAGCTCCCTGCCCTGTGCAGGGCACTCACACTCACAGCTTGCCCTGCTCATACAGGTACAGCTCCCCGCCCTGTGCAGGGCACTCACACTCACAGCTTGCCCTGCTCATACAGGTACAGCACCCCGCCCTGTGCAGGGCACTCACACTCACAGCTTGCCCTGCTCATACAGGTACAGCTCCCCGCCCTGTGCAGGGCACTCACACTCACAGCTTGCCCTGCTCATACAGGTACAGCTCCCCGCCCTGTGCAGGGCACTCACACTCACAGCTTGCCCTGCTCATACAGGTACAGCTCCCCGCCCTGTGCAGGGCACTCACACTCACAGCTTGCCCTGCTCATACAGGTACAGCTCCCCGCCCTGTGCAGGGCACTCACACTCACAGCTTGCCCTGCTCATACAGGTACAGCTCCCCGCCCTGTGCAGGGCACTCACACTCACAGCTTGCCCTGCTCATACAGGTACAGCTCCCCGCACTGTGCAAAGCACTCACACTCACAGCTTGCCCTGCTCATACAGGTACAGCTCCCCGCCCTGTGCAGGGCACTCACACTCACAGCTTGCCCTGCTCATACAGGTACAGCTCCCTGCCCTGTGCAGGGCACTCACACTCACAGCTTGCCCTGCTCATACAGGTACAGCTCCCCGCCCTGTGCAGGGCACTCACACTCACAGCTTGCCCTGCTCATACAGGTACAGCACCCCGCCCTGTGCAGGGCACTCACACTCACAGCTTGCCCTGCTCATACAGGTACAGCTCCCCGCCCTGTGCAGGGCACTCACACTCACAGCTTGCCCTGCTCATACAGGTACAGCACCCCGCCCTGTGCAGGGCACTCACACTCACAGCTTGCCCTGCTCATACAGGTACAGCACCCCGCCCTGTGCAGGGCACTCACACTCACAGCTTGCCCTGCTCATACAGGTACAGCACCCCGCCCTGTGCAGGGCACTCACACTCACAGCTTGCCCTGCTCATACAGGTACAGCTCCCCGCCCTGTGCAGGGCACTCACACTCACAGCTTGCCCTGCTCATACAGGTACAGCTCCCCGCCCTGTGCAGGGCACTCACACTCACAGCTTGCCCTGCTCATACAGGTACAGCACCCCGCCCTGTGCAGGGCACTCACACTCACAGCTTGCCCTGCTCATACAGGTACAGCTCCCCGCCCTGTGCAGGGCACTCACACTCACAGCTTGCCCTGCTCATACAGGTACAGCTCCCCGCCCTGTGCAGGGCACTCACACTCACAGCTTGCCCTGCTCATACAGGTACAGCACCCCGCCCTGTGCAGGGCACTCACACTCACAGCTTGCCCTGCTCATACAGGTACAGCTCCCCGCCCTGTGCAGGGCACTCACACTCTCAGCTTGCCCTGCTCATACAGGTACAGCACCCCGCCCTGTGCAGGGCACTCACACTCACAGCTTGCCCTGCTCATACAGGTACAGCACCCCGCCCTGTGCAGGGCACTCACACTCACAGCTTGCCCTGCTCATACAGGTACAGCTCCCCGCCCTGTGCAGGGCACTCACACTCACAGCTTGCCCTGCTCATACAGGTACAGCTCTCCGCCCTGTGCAGGGCACTCACACTCACAGCTTGCCCTGCTCATACAGGTACAGCACCCCGCCCTGGAAGTTGTGCATCTGGCACAGGACCAGCGCCTTGTCGAACACGTTTTTGAAGTGTCCGCTCTTCAGTAGGAAGATGGCGTCGTCGTGTAATTTCTTCTTCACCTGTGGGAGGGAGCGGCGGGGAGAACACGGAGAGGAGGCGGGGAGAGGAGGCGGGGAGAGGAGGCGGGGAGGATGGGGAGAAGACGCGGGGAGAGGACGCGGGGAGAGGACGTGGGGAGAGGACGCGGGGAGAGGACGCGGGGAGAGGAGGCGGGGAGAGGACACGGGGAGAGGACGCAGGGAGGATGGGGAGAGGACGCGGGGAGAGGACGTGGGGAGAGGAGGCGGGGAGAGGACGCAGGGAGGATGGGGAGAAGACGCGGGGAGAGGAGGCGGGGAGAGGACGCAGGGAGGATGGGGAGAAGACGCGGGGAGAGGACGCGGGGAGAGGACGCGGGGAGAGGAGGCGGGGAGAGGAGGCGGGGAGGATGGGGAGAGGAGGCGGGGAGAGGAGGCGGGGACAGGACGCGGGGAGAGGAGGCGGGGAGAGGAGGCGGGGAGAGGAGGCGGGGACAGGACGCGGGGAGAGGAGGCGGGGAGAGGAGGCGGGGAGAGGAGGCGGGGAGAGGACGCGGGGAGAGGAGGCGGGGAGAGGAGGCGGGGAGAGGACGCGGGGAGAGGAGGCGGGGAGAGGAGGCGGGGAGAGGAGGCGGGGAGAGGAGGCGGGGAGAGGAGGCGGGGAGAGGACGCGGGGAAAAAGGCATTAGATTGAAGATGGAAAATCCCAGATATGCAACAAACACTAAGAAATATGAAAGGGTTAATGATCTAAAAGGCTTTTTGGAGCCGGCTGAATTAATAGATAACAGATAATAGATATAATTACGAGACGAGAGATCCCCCAAAATACACATATATTCCTCTGCGCTCACGTCCACGCTGAGAAAACCCTTATATACCACGCCCAGAAACTGCGGCACGAGAGGCCAAGTCCAGGCCACGTGTTCGGTATATCCCTGCTTCAGCACAGGTGGCTAAATCCGTGGCTCAACTACACCCACTGTGCTGAAGCAGGGATATACCGAACCCCTGGCCGGTTGGTGGCCCTTCCATAGTTTGTTTTGTTCTCCGTTAGCAAAGTAGCAGAGACGCCCAATTCACTGATCCCGGAGAAAGTCAAACAGTTACTATAAGGGGGATCTCCTTATACAGGACAGAGACCATTACACTTTGGAGTGGTTGGGGGGAAGGGGAGGAAGGGGGGGGAAGGGGAGGAAGGGGGGGGAAGGGGAGGAAGGGGGGGAAGGAGGGGAAGGGGGGGAAGGAGGGGAAGGAGGGGAAGGAGGGGAAGGGGAGGAAGGGGAGGGGGAGCCGACCTTTGAGACATACTTTGCATTTTCTCCCACTTCAAGGCCAGTCTACACAAGGCCACTCCTGACCAATGGGAGGAAGGCAGGTGTAGTGTCCGACAAGGTCAGCCAACCAGAACGCTGCACTCCTGCACGTGGCGTGCACAACGCTCCCCTATTGGCTGGGAGCTGGGATGGAGGCCTCCGATTGGCTGACCTGTGCCCGGTACCTGCGGGCGGTACCTGCGGGCGGTACCTGCGGTTCCTTCTCGTGGGCCCAGTTCTGCAGGCGCAGCTCCAGCAGCGTGTCGTACACGCCCTGCGGGGAGTCGCTGTGCACGGACGTCATGTGCTCCAGGAACGCCTTCAGCTCGCCCGAGTTGTTGGCGAATATGGGGATGAACTCCTCGGGATTGGCCTGAGGGGGGCGACAGTTTCCCCCCCGGGGGGCGGCTAGTTACACAGTCATCTGTTGCTACACAAACCCTGCAATAAGGGGGCCGCTCCCTGCGCGCACAGCGACATGTGTAATACGCAGGCAGGTTACAGGGGGCCGCTCCCTGCGCACACAGCGACATGTGTAATACGCAGGCAGGTTACAGGGGGCCGCTCCCTGCGCGCACAGCCACCTGTGTAATACGCAGGCAGGTTACAGGGGGCCGCTCCCTGCGCGCACAGCCACCTGTGTAATACGCAGGCAGGTTACAGGGGGCCGCTCCCTGCGCGCACAGCCACCTGTGTAATACGCAGGCAGGTTACAGGGGGCCGCTCCCTGCGCGCACAGCCACCTGTGTAATACGCAGGCAGGTTACAGGGGGCCGCTCCCTGCGCGCACAGCCACCTGTGTAATACGCAGGCAGGTTACAGGGGGCCGCTCCCTGCGCGCACAGCCACCTGTGTAATACGCAGGCAGGTTATAGGGGGCCGCTCCCTGCGCGCACAGCAACATGTGTAATACGCAGGCAGAGGTTTATAGGGGGCCGCTCCCTGCGCGCACAGCGACCTGTGTAATACGCAGGCAGGTTTATAGGGGGCCGCTCCCTGCGCGCACAGAGACATGTGTAATACGCAGGCAGAGGTTTATAGGGGGCCGCTCCCTGCGCGCACAGCGACCTGTGTAATACGCAGGCAGGTTATAGGGGGCCGCTCCCTGCGCGCACAGCGACATGTGTAATACGCAGGCAGAAGGTTATAGGGGGCCGCTCCCTGCGCGCACAACGACCTGTGTAATACGCAGGCAGGTTATAGGGGGCCGCTCCCTGCGCGCACAACGACCTGTGTAATACAGGGGGGGAGGGAGGAGCGAGTGTCCCACACTGTGACATCACACACGGGGGGAAGGGGGGAGCGAGTGTCCCACACTGTGACATCACACACAGGGGGGAGGGAGGAGCGAGTGTCCCACACTGACATCACATACAGGGGGGAGGGAGGAGCGAGTGTCCCACACTGTGACATCACACACAGGGGGGAGGGAGGAGCGAGTGTCCCACACTGTGACATCACATACAGGGGGGAGGGAGGAGCGAGTGTCCCACACGGTGACATCACACACAGGGGGGAGCGAGTGTCCCACACTGTGACTTCACACACAGGGGGGAGCGAGTGTCCCACACTGTGACATCACACACAGGGGGGAGGGAGGAGCGAGTGTCCCACACTGTGACATCACACACAGGGGGGAGGGAGGAGCGAGTGTCCCACACTGTGACATCACATACAGGGGGGAGGGAGGAGCGAGTGTCCCACACGGTGACATCACACACAGGGGGGAGCGAGTGTCCCACACTGTGACTTCACACACAGGGGGGAGCGAGTGTCCCACACTGTGACTTCACACACGGGAAGGCGCTAAAGGAAGGGACACCTCCCCAGTGCGTGCAGATGTATGGAGGCGGTACTTGGTATCACTATACACTCACCCTGCTCCCCTGCTCGTGTTGGGGGTAGCTGGTGCACAGGGATTTCAGCAGCTGCGTGGTCTCGGCGGGGACATGGTGCATCAGTGTTTTGCCGTAACGCTTCATGTTGCTCTCGGCCTGCGGGAAGGGGAGACGCCCGATATACCGCAGCGCCTCTTGGAAATTCTGTGACACGGGAAGAGGGGCATCAGGGCAAGTGTGTGACCCTCCCCCGCGGGGTCACAGCGCAACATTAGGTCTCTGTCCCTCCCCCCGTCACAGCGCACATGGAGGAGATGGGCAGCTGGTATAATGCAGAGGGTAGTTACCTTAATGTCCTCGAGCTGGATCTTCAGGTACCACTCGTGGTGGGCATGTTTCTCTGCCAGGTACAGCGCGTGCGAGTGGTAACCCGCCTGCCGCAACACCTTAATGGCAATCTCCACATCAAAATGCACCTCGCCCTCGCTGGCCTGGGGGGGGGGGGGGGCAGCAGGACATGGGGTCAAAAAACAATGCGGGGCAGTTATCTTGTGTACATATGCGTCCCCCCAAAGGCGGACGGGAGCCTGATGGGGCTCCCCAAGAGCTGCTCCCATCTGCACAGGACCAGCGTGCTAAGGGTTAACATTTGCTTGTACTTTGTGGAGCGTCAACCCCACCCCCTGGAATGTTAATGAGCCGAGAGGACAAAGAACTTTGTGTTCACAGCTGCATTCAATCTGAACCCCTTCAGTGTACATCTGCGTCGCCCCAAAGGTGGACAGCCTTTGGCGCAGTCTAAGGTTAGCCAAAGGGTGCGAGCCGTTTGCTTAAGCTTGGTGATGTTAAAGCTTCTCTATTTCAATGTGAAACTCACCAGCCCCTTTATCCCCTGCGCCCAATTTCCCAACGCTATCTGTCCATGAGATGTCTGTGTGTGACTGTATAACCTGTTCTTAATGTAACCGTGTATTGTTATAACTCTGTGCCCAGGACATACGCTCAGTGTATTATTTCCTCGTAACACACGTTATAAATAAATACAAGTTATAATCCAGGAGACACAGCGCGGGGAACGGCAGAGGCAGCGCGGGGAACGGCAGAGGCAGCGCGGGGAACGGCAGAGGCAGCGCGGGGAACGGCAGAGGCAGCGCGGGGAACGGCAGAGGCAGCGCGGGGAACGGCAGAGGCAGCGCGGGGAACGGCAGAGGCAGCGCACGGGGAACGGCAGAGGCAGCGCACGGGGAACAGCAGAGGCTTGCTCACCTTGATGAACTCCTCCAGGCGAGCACTGTCCTTCAGCTTGGTGTAGCAGTTGAGGAGTAGTGTGGTGTGGTCAGCGTTGGCCAGAGAGCGGAGGTGTAGAGCCTGCAGGTACGCGGTCAGATTGTGTATACGCTGCGCGTCCAGAAACTTCCGGATAACGTAGGAAGGCTCCAACTTCCCGATGGTCCTGTGTGGGGGGGCGGGGAGCATGTAAGAGGGGGCCCCCGGGGCACATGTAAGAAGGGGCCCCAGGAGCGCATGTAAGAGGGAGGGCCCCAGGAGCGCATGTAAGAGGGGGGGGGGGCCTGGCGCACACGCTGCTGGCTTCCTAATACTGTGTACACTGTATATACCCTTGCACTCACCGGATATACTGCTGGATGGCGCCGTCGTGGTCCCCCTTGTTGTAGAGGTGGTCTCCGTACTGACGGAAGATCTCGGACAGACCGTCACTATCCAAGTGCTGACCCTTAGCCAGAGAGATCGCCATGACGTAGAGATTCTTCTTAAACAGCATCTGAGAGCAACAGGAGACGGGGCGCGCGTCACACGGGGACGGGGCGCGCGTCACACGGGGACGGGGCGCGCGTCACACGGGGACGGGGCGCGCGTCACACGGGGACGGGGCGCGCGTCACACGGGGACGGGGCGCGCGTCACACGGGGACGGGGCGCGCGTCACACGGGGACGGGGCGCGCGTCACACGGGGACGGGGCGCGCGTCACACGGGGACGGGGCGCGCGTCACACGGGGACGGGGCGCGCGTCACACGGGGACGGGGCGCGCGTCACACGGGGACGGGGCGCGCGTCACACGGGGACGGGGCGCGCGTCACACGGGGACGGGGCGCGCGTCACACGGGGACGGGGCGCGCGTCACACGGGGACGGGGCGCGCGTCACACGGGGACGGGGCGCGCGTCACACGGGGACGGGGCGCGCGTCACACGGGGACGGGGCGCGCGTCACACGGGGACGGGGCGCGCGTCACACGGGGACGGGGCGCGCGTCACACGGGGACGGGGCGCGCGTCACACGGGGACGGGGCGCGCGGACACATCCGAGGAGAGAGATTCACGCGGACACATCCGAGGAGATTCACGCGGACACATCCGAGGAGAGAGATTCACGCGGACACATCCGAGGAGATTCACGCCGACACATCCGAGGAGAGAGATTCACGCGGACACATCCGAGGAAAGAGATTCACGCGGACACATCCGAGGACAGAGATTCACGCGGACACATCCGAGGACAGAGATTCACGCGGACACATCCGAGGAGAGAGATTCACGCGGACACATCCGAGGAGAGAGATTCACGCGGACACATCCGAGGAGAGAGATTCACGCGGACACATCCGAGGACAGAGATTCACACGGACACATCCGAGGACAGAGATTCACGCGGACACATCCGAGGAGAGAGATTCACGCGGACACATCCGAGGAGAGAGATTCACGCGGACACATCCGAGGAGAGAGATTCACGCGGACACATCCGAGGAGAGAGATTCACGCCGACACATCGGAGGAGAGAGATTCACACGGACACATCCGAGGAGAGAGATTCACGCGGACACATCCGAGGAGAGAGATTCACGCGGACACGTCCGAGGAGAGAGATTCACGCGGACACGTCCGAGGAGAGAGATTCACGCGGACACGTCCGAGGAGAGAGATTCACGCGGACACGTCCGAGGAGAGAGATTCACGCGGACACATCGAGGAGAGAGATTCACGCGGACACATCGGAGGAGAGAGATTCACGCGGACACATCGGAGAGAGATTCACGCGGACACATCGGAGAGAGATTCACGCGGACACATCGGAGGAGAGAGATTCACGCGGACACATCGGAGAGAGATTCACGCGGACACATCGGAGGAGAGAGATTCACTCGGACACATCCGAGGAGAGAGATTCACGCAGACACGTCCGAGGAGAGAGATTCACGCAGACACGTCCGAGGAGAGAGATTCACGCGGACACGTCCGAGGAGAGAGATTCACGCGGACACATCGGAGAGAGATTCACGCGGACACATCGGAGGAGAGAGATTCACGCGGACACATCGGAGAGAGATTCACGCGGACACATCGGAGAGAGATTCACGCGGACACATCGGAGGAGAGAGATTCACGCGGACACATCGGAGAGAGATTCACGCGGACACATCGGAGGAGAGAGATTCACTCGGACACATCCGAGGAGAGAGATTCACGCCGACACGTCCGAGGAGAGAGATTCACGCAGACACGTCCGAGGAGAGAGATTCACGCGGGACACATCCGAGGAGAGAGATTCACGCGGACACATCCGAGGAGAGAGATTCACGCGGACACATCCGAGGAGAGAGATTCACGCCGACACATCCGAGGAGAGAGATTCACGCGGACACGTCCGAGGAGAGAGATTCACGCGGACACATCCGAGGAGAGAGATTCACGCGGACACATCCGAGGAGAGAGATTCACGCGGACACATCCGAGGAGAGAGATTCACGCCGACACATCCGAGGAGAGAGATTCACGCGGACACATCCGAGGAGAGAGATTCACGCGGACACATCGGAGAGAGATTCACGCGGACACATCGGAGGAGAGAGAAGGCATTCGGCAGCAACTTTCAAATACACAACAGTTTGAGCAAAGTGCAGTAGGGAAGCATGTGTCCAACAGAGAGAAGACCTAGAGCAGGACGTGCCACACCTTATAAAGCAGGATCAGTGTGAGACGCGCGGCCAGTACCTCCAGTTTGGTCTGCGTGTCCTTCTCGTGCAGAGCTTGTAGCCCCCCGTCCTGTGTCAGCACATACAGGGACCCCCATTCTGCCAGCACATCCACCACCTCGCTCAGGGTGCAGCTGTACGCAATCAGCTTGTTCCCCAGGTCATACACCGTCAGCGTCTGTCTGTCCTGACCCGCGCCCGTCCCCTGCACGCCCCGCAAACTCCGACCTGCGGGAGCACAGAGTGAGGGGAGAGGCGCAGCACAAGGTCATCCCACTTCCTACATGTATACCCCACCTCCCCACGGCCCCTCACCTGTCCCTGGACACGATGATCAGGTAACCCCGATACCAGTGCACAATCAGCTTCTGCCCCTCAAAGGCAAAGCAGGGACCCCTCTCGTCGGCTGATATAGGTACACACACTCATTACCAGCCACCACAAACTGCATGTCCTGCGAGGGGTCAGTGAGGGCCGAGCAGCGCAGGCCGCAGCCGTGGGAGTCCAGCTCTGTGCACGGGTAATCCTTCTGGGACAGCTCGTATGACTGGGAGGAGAGAGCCACGGGTCAGAGGAGGAGAGAGAGAGAGAGAGAGAGAGAGAGAGAGAGCCACGGGTCAGAGGGAGGAGAGAGAGAGAGAGCCACGGGTCAGAGGGAGGAGAGAGAGAGAGAGCGAGTAGAGGAGAGAGAGAGAGAGAGAGAGGAGAGAGAGAGAGAGAGAGAGAGAGAGAGAGAGAGAGAGAGAGAGAGAGAGGAGAAGAGAGAGAGAGAGAGAGAGCCACAGGTCAGAGGGAGGAGAGAGAGAGAGAGAAGAGAGAGAGCCACGGGTCAGAGGGAGGAGAGAGAGAGAGAAGAGAGAGAGCCACGGGTCAGAGGGAGGAGAGACAGAGAGAGAGAGGGAGAGAGCAACGGGTCAGAAGGGAGGAAGAGAGAGAGAGAGAGAGAGAGCCACGGGTCAGAGGGAGGAGAGAGAGAGAAGAGAAAGAGCCACGGGTCAGAGGATGAGAGAGAGAGAGAGAGAGAGAGAGAGAGAGAGAGAGAGAGAGAGAGAGAGAGAGAGAGAGAGAGAGAGAGAGAGAGAGAGAGAGAGAGGAGAGAGAGAGAGAGAGAGAGAGAGCGCCACGGGTCAGAGGGAGGAGAGAGAGAGAGAGAGAGCCAGGGTCAGAGGTAGGAGAGAGAGAGAGAGAGCCACGGGTCAGAGGGAGGAGAGAGAGAGAGAGAGCCACGGGTCAGAGGAGGAGAGAGAGAGAGAGCCACGGTTCAGAGGGAGGAGAGAGAGAGCCACGGTTCAGAGAGAGAGAGAGAGCCACGGGTCAGAGGGAGGAGAGAGAGCACGGGTCAGAGGGAGGAGAGAGAGAGAGCCACGGGTCAGAGGGAGGAGAGAGAGAGAGCCACGGGTCAGAGGAGGAGAGAGAGGAGCACGGGTCAGAGGGAGGAGAGAGAGAGAGCCACGGGTCAGAGGGAGGAGAGAGAGAGAGCCACGGGTCAGAGGGAGGAGAGAGAGAGCCACGGGTCAGAGGGAGGAGAGAGAGAGTCACGGGTCAGAGGGAGGAGAGAGAGAGCCACAGGTCAGAGGAGGAGAGCCACGGGTCAGAGGAGGAGAGAGAGAGCCACGGGTCAGAGGGAGGAGAGAGAGAGCCACGGGTCAGAGGAGGAGAGAGAGAGCCACGGGTCAGAGGGAGGAGAGAGTACCACGGGGAGGAGAGAGAATGATTTGTTAAGGAATAAAAAAACACTGTTTAAAAAGCCAGTGAGTACGCGTGGTACAGAGTCGACCCCATATCGTACAGTATGGGTGAGATCTTGAATACCGCCCGTAGAGGGGTGTGCTGTCTTCTCTCACCCGCACACTCTCCGTGGTGACGACGAAGAGGTGAGTGCTTTTGCCAGTCTGTCTGAAAGCCATCCCCGTGACCGGGTAACTACCCTCTTGCAGGACCTGCGTCTTGCTGTGTCTGTCCCGCGTGATGTCTCCCTTGGTTAGGACGACACTTCCGTCGGTGAAACCTGGGAGGAGGAACATTAACACGTTTAGATGCCACGAGTCAGACTAATCCGTGGCAGGATTCCCAGGTGAGCCGTGTAATAACGTGGTGCAGGCGGATCAGCGTGGGTTCATTCTCTGGGTTACCAGTGCGTGTGGGATCGCCAGGTGAGATACAGGCAGAGAACTCACCAGCACTCCCTGCTAATTAACGCCTCCTGCAGAGCTCACTGACACTCCCTGCTAATTAACGCCTCCTGCAGAGCTCACCGACACTCCCTGCTAATTAACGCCTCCTGCAGAGAACTCACTGACACTCCCTGCTAATTAACGCCCTCCTGCAGAGCTCACTGACACTCCCTGCTTATTAACGCCTCCTGCAGAGCTCACTGACACTCCATGCTTATTAATGCCTCCTGCAGAGCTCACTGACACTCCCTGCTTATTAGTGCCTCCTGCAGAGCTCACTGACACTCCCTGCTTAACGCCTCCTGCAGAGCTCACCGACACTCCCTGCTTATTAATGCCTCCTGCAGAGAGCTCACCGACACTCCCTGCTTCTTAATGCCTCCTGCAGAGCTCACTGACACTCCCTGCTTATTAACGCCTCCTGCAGAGCTCACTGACACTCCCTGCTTATTAACGCCTCCTGCAGAGCTCACTGACACTCCCTGCTTATTAATGCCTCCTGCAGAGCTCACTGACACTCCCTGCTTATTAACGCCTCCTGCAGAGCTCACTGACACTCCCTGCTTAAAACGCCTCCTGCAGAGCTCACTGACACTCCCTGCTTATTAACGCCTCCTGCAGAGCTCACTGACACTCCCTGCTTACCGCCTCCTGCAGAGCTCACTGACACTCCCTGCTTATTAACGCTCCTGCAGAGCTCACTGACACTCTCTGCTTAATAACGCCTCCTGCAGAGCTCACTGACACTCCTGCTAATTAACGCCTCCTGCAGAGCTCACTGACACTCCCTGCTAATTAACGTCTCCTGCAGAGCTCACTGACACTCCCTGCTAATTAACGCCTCCTGCAGAGCTCACTGACACTCCCTGCTTATTAACGCCTCCTGCAGAGCTCACTGACACTCCCTGCTTATTAACGCCTCCTGCAGAGCTCACTGACACTCCCTGCTTATTAACGCCTCCTGCAGAGCTCACTGACACTCCCTGCTAATTAACGCCTCCTGCAGAGCTCACTGACACTCCCTGCTAATTAACGCCTCCTGCAGAGCTCACTGACACTCCCTGCTTATTAATGCCTCCTGCAGAGCTCACTGACACTCCCTGCTTATTAATGTCTCCTGCAGAGCTCACTGACACTCCCTGCTTATGAAGGTCTCCTGCAGAGCTCACTGACACTCCCTGCTTATTAACGCCTCCTGCAGAGCTCACCGACACTCCCTGCTAATTAACGTCTCCTGCAGAGCTCACTGACACTCCCTGCTAATTAACGTCTCCTGCAGAGCTCACTGACACTCCCTGCTTAACGCCTCCTGCAGAGCTCACTGACACTCCCTGCTTAACGCCTCCTGCAGAGCTCACTGACACTCCCTGCTTATTAATGCCTCCTGCAGAGCTCACTGACACTCCCTGCTAATTAACGCCTCCTGCAGAGCTCACTGACACTCCCTGCTTATTAACGTCTCCTGCAGAGCTCACTGACACTCCCTGCTTATTAACGCCTCCTGCAGAGCTCACTGACACTCCCTGCTTAACGCCTCCTGCAGAGCTCACCGACACTCCCTGCTTATTAATGCCTCCTGCAGAGAGCTCACCGACACTCCCTGCTTCTTAATGCCTCCTGCAGAGCTCACTGACACTCCCTGCTTATTAACGCCTCCTGCAAAGCTCACTGACACTCCCTGCTTATTAACGCCTCCTGCAGAGCTCACTGACACTCCCTGCTTATTAACGCCTCCTGCAGAGCTCACTGACACTCCCTGCTTAAAACGCCACCTGCAGAGCTCACTGACACTCCCTGCTTATTAACGCCTCCTGCAGAGCTCACTGACACTCCCTGCTTATTAACGTCTCCTGCAGAGCTCACTGACACTCCCTGCTTATTAACGTCTCCTGCAGAGCTCACTGACACTCCCTGCTTATTAATGCCTCCTGCAGAGAGCTCACCGACACTCCCTGCTTATTAATGCCTCCTGCAGAGCTCACTGACACTCCCTGCTTATTAACGTCTCCTGCAGAGCTCACTGACACTCCCTGCTTATTAATGCCTCCTGCAGAGAGCTCACCGACACTCCCTGCTAATTAATGCCTCCTGCAGAGCTCACTGACACTCCCTGCTTATTAACGTCTCCTGCAGAGCTCACTGACACTCCCTGCTTACCGCCTCCTGCAGAGCTCACTGACACTCCCTGCTAATTAACGCCTCCTGCAGAGCTCACTGACACTCCCTGCTTATTAACGTCTCCTGCAGAGCTCACTGACACTCCCTGCTTATTAACGCCTCCCTGCAGAGCTCACTGACACTCTCTGCTTATTACCGCCCTCCTGCAGAGCTCACTGACACTCCCTGCTTATTAACGTCTCCTGCAGAGCTCACTGACACTCCCTGCTTATTAACGTCTCCTGCAGAGCTCACTGACACTCCCTGCTTATTAACGTCTCCTGCAGAGCTCACTGACACTCCCTGCTTACCGCCTCCTGCAGAGCTCACTGACACTCCCTGCTAATTAACGCCTCCTGCAGAGCTCACTGACACTCCCTGCTTATTAACGTCTCCTGCAGAGCTCACTGACACTCCCTGCTTATTAACGCCTCCTGCAGAGCTCACTGACACTCTCTGCTTATTACCGCCTCCTGCAGAGCTCACTGACACTCCCTGCTTACCGCCTCCTGCAGAGCTCACTGACACTCCCTGCTTACCGCCTCCTGCAGAGCTCACCGACAGTCCCTGCTTAACGCCTCCTGCAGAGAGCTCACTGACACTCCCTGCTTATTACCGCCTCCTTTAGGGAGGGGCTTGTAACGTCCTCCATCTTATTCTGACACTAATCTGCTGTGGGAGCAGCTGAGAAAATGCCCCCTGCCTTTGAAGTGGGAGCTCGGTATTAATTCTAGCGTCGTCTCGCTGGAGAGTCACTATACACCACCCCCACGCGCGCCATAAGCGCCAAGACTAAACTCAGTTCTGTGGTGGCAGGGATGTGAAGGGCAAGTAATATCACGCACGCCCCCCCCCCCCCCCGAGGCAGCGGCGAAGCAGACGACCCCCCCCCGAGGCAGCAACGCCCCGCGGCAGCACCCCCCAGCGCGCCGAGGCAGCGGCAGCTGTGTGACAGAGTCGGATCTCCCCCGCACACACAGCAGCGAGCCGGACACGTACCGATGGCCATAAAGTTGAGGTTCTCGTGGACGGTGATGCACGACACCACGGTAGGCTTGTTCCCCGGGATGCCGGAAAGATGCGGGTGCAGGAGGGGGTTCCCCCCGTCTCGCTTCTCCAGGTTCCAAACCTTCACCTGGGCGGAAAGCACAACGTTAACCCCGTCAGAACTGCACAAGGGAGGGGGGGGGAGGGGGGTAGTACCGTACATTAACCCGTTCACTACCATTCAGCAACACTAGTATCGAAATATCATGTAGTAATAATAATAACAAATGTATGTAAAAACTAAATCAGAAGTAATACCTGCGATTCCATTTGTGTTGGGCACAATCCTGTGTTGACTTGCTGGCGTTTTAGACTGCTTCCCATGTTAATCATTATAGATTGTAAGCTCCTCAGATCAGGGATCTCCTACCACACCTCCCATTCTCCCGCGCCCCATGTGGCCACGTGATAAATCTAATGTTAATACTCATGATACGTTATTTTATCAATTCTTTGCCCCCCTCCCCGAATTTCCGTGAGATAAGTGCCCTGATTGGCACTATCGCAGCCAAATGAACAAGCTCCAAAAACATTTTTAAAAAGGGGGTTTTTCTTTGACATAAAAATTATCCAAAAATAATTGTACTTGCGAAGCGGTTTTAACAAAAAGGTGTCAATGTGACCCACAAAACAGGCCACTGACCGTGTTCACTTTTGCCCACGGAAGCACCGACCCGTGGAAGAAAAAGCATTGAGAAACCTCCTTGATGGATAAAGATATAGTGTATGAGATTAAAGAGCATTAATACTATCCCCCGCACCCCCAAACAGGTTTCTAATCTTACCTAAGCACCCCTCTGGCCTGATCCGTGGTCGCTGATCTCCAGCAACCTGCCAGGTCCCAAGATGCTCTTGGTTTCGAACCACAGAACCACACATTATTTGGCCATGGAGTCACGTCGTTTAAATAAATGGCGAGCAGCCGGACTGCAGCGAGAGCATGTGAAAGGGATCCTCCGTGACAGACCCCAGTGTCCCCGGGTATCCCACCTTACCAGAGGATTGATGCCGTCCTCGTCCTCCCCACGGACACCAGGATGCTGTGCTGTTTGAGCTGGTAAAGGTGAGTGACACGGAGCTTGTACGCCTGGAAGGAGTGTGAGCTGTAGGGACCGTGGCAGGAACCAGATCTGACCCGTCATATGTGGCCCTCTGTTAAGGATTGAACCACATAGAGCAGGCCACGAAACCCCCACGTACAGAATGTCACAGACTGGCTTCCCTAATACTAATCTATCCACGCCAAGAGGAAGAGCCGGCTGTGTTCAATAGTTTGGAAACTAGTTACAAATGTATTTGTTCTGTGTGGGACATGTTCATCTTTCCCCTTATCCCCACCCCATCCTTCTCAGAGCCGATAAGGGGAGAGAGGGGAGGGATAAGGCGAGAGAGGGGAGGGATAAGGCGAGAGAGGGGAGGGATAAGGCGAGAGAGGGGAGGGATAAGGCGAGAGAGGGGAGGGATAAGGCGAGAGAGGGGAGGGATAAGGCGAGAGAGGGGAGGGATGGGGCTGGGCCACCATTATCCCCTCTTGATCGGATACAGCAGGGTTTCCCAAACTTTTTTCCATGACCCGGTTAGTTTTGAACTTCTCCTTCGTGACCCACTAAAAATTTTATCGCCTATACTGGCCTATAGGGCCTGCACAGACACACAAACAGCCACTGATATACACACACATACAGCCACTGATACACACACACACGCAGCCACTGACACACACACACTGATACACACATGCAGCCACTGACACACACACACACGCAGCCACTGACACACAAACACAGCCACACAGAGACACTGATACACACTGATACACACACACTGCTACACACACAGAGACACTGCTACACACACAGAGACACTGCTACACACACAGAGACACTGCTACACACACAGAGACACTGCTACACACAGACACAAACACTGATACACACACACACACACACACATACACTGATACACACACACACACACACATACACTGATACACACACACACACACACACACATACACTGATACACACACACACACACACACACACATACACTGATACTGATACACACACACACACACACATACACTGATACTGATACACACACACACACACACAAACTGATACTGATACACACACAGGGACAGGGACACGGACACGTGGGAGGGAGGGACACGGACACTTGGGTGGGAGGGAGGGACACGGACACTTGGGTGGGAGGGAGGGACACGGACACTTGGGTGGGAGGGACACGGACACTTGGGTGGGATCGGGGGACACTTGGGTGGGATCGGGGGACAGTGACTGGGTGGGTGTGTGGGAGACGGTGAGTGACTGGGTGGGTGAGTGACTGGATGGGTGAGTGACTGGATGGGTGGGAGACAGTGACTGGGTGGGAGACAGTGACTGGGTGGGAGACAGTGACTGGGTGGGAGGGACAGGGACACTTGGGTGGGAGGGAGGGACAGGGACACTTGGGTGGGAGGGAGGGACAGGGACACTTGGGTGGGAGGGAGGGACAGGGACACTTGGGTGGGAGGGAGGGACAGGGACACTTGGGTGGGAGGGAGGGTCAGGGACACTTGGGTGGGAGGGAGGGACAGGGACACTTGGGTGGGATCGGGGGACAGTGACTGGGTGGGTGTGTGGGAGACGGTGAGTGACTGGGTGGGTGAGTGACTGGATGGGTGAGTGACTGGGTGGGTGGGAGACAGTGACTGGGTGGGAGAGAGTGACTGGGTGGGAGAGAGTGACTGGGTGGGAGAGACAGTGACTGGGTGGGGTGACTTACCTTGCCGCCGGACGCTTTCCCCTGCTGCCCCCGATATCCCCTGCTGCCCGGGACGGGAGGTGGGCTTGGCGGCATGGGAGGTGGGCTCGGGAGGGGGTGCCAGGGTAGGTGAGCTCGGCAAGCTGGCCGCGGGGGGAAGCGGGCCGCAGTAGGAGCTTGTACTTCCCCCTCCGTCCCACGTAACGTGTGGGCCGCAGAGGAGCTGGTACTTCCTCCTCCGTCCCACGTTGGGAGCGGGTCCCACGTTGGGAGCGGGGGGGAGGAAGGGAGCGGGCCCTGCGCAAGCGCGCGGGACCGCGGGGGGGAATCGCCGCCATTTTTTTCAACTTGAGTGGGGGGGACGGGACACACCGCGCGGCCAGCCTCGCTGTGACCCGGCAATTTTGGTTCCGTGGCCCAGTGCCGGGTCGCGACCCACCATTTGGGAAAGGATAAGGTACATATATGTACTGGGAAGGTTACATAGCATAGACAGAGAGAGAGAGAGAGAGAGAGAGAGAGAGAGTGTGTGTACACACACATACAGAGTGCCACACACACAGAGACACATACAGGCAGAAACACACACACACACTGTCAGAGACACACACACACACACACTGGCAGAGACACACACACACACACACACAGGCAGAGACACACACACACAGGCAGAGACACACACACAGGCAGAGACACACACACAGGCAGAGACACACACACAGGCAGAGACACACACACACAGGCAGAGACACACACACACAGGCAGAGACACACACACACAGGCAGAGACACACACACACAGGCAGAGACACACACACACACAGGCAGAGACACACACACACACAGGCAGAGACACACGCACAGGCAGAGGCACACACAGAGTTTCACAGGATATCCCCGAAGAGCAGGCTGCCCCGGCCCGAATCGCACACGGTGACCCCGGGCGGCAGGGTGAGCGGTTTCCCGCCCTCCCCGGGCTCGCGCGCCGCCTCCTTCTCGAAGAACACAAAACGCCGCCACTGTAGGTACGCCGCCATCTTTCTCGCTTCCGTACAGCGGGCTGGGGTCACGTGACAGAGGGGGTGAGGCACGTGACGCGTAAAAGCTGTCAAACGGTGTCGAGCACGTGACCCAACCGACCAATCCGCCCTTAGTGTGCAGTGCACGGGACACGCTGCAGCGGCCATATTTGATTAGGGCAGAGTGCCTTAGTTCCAGTTTTTAATAGAGGCAACAACCAATGTGAGGGGGGCTCCTGAGAGCCTGTCCCGGGGTGAGGGGGTCTCCCTGGCCGCTGTTGGAGCCTGTCCCGGGATGCTGGGAGCCTCACTCGGGGTGCTGGGAGCCTGTCCCAGGGCTGATAGGAACCTCTCCTGGCTGCTGGGATCCTGTCTCGGGGTGCTGGGAACCTCTCCCAGGGTGGGCTGCTGGGAGGGGAACCTCTCCCAGGGTGGGCTGCTGGGAGGGGAACCTCTCCCAGGGTGGGCTGCTGGGACGGGAGCCTCTCCCAGGGTGGGCTGCTGGGACGGGAGCCACTCCCAGGGTGGGCTGCTGGGAGGGAAACCTCTCCCAGGGTGGGCTGCTGGGAGGGAAACCTCTCCCAGGGTGGGCTGCTGGGAGGGAAACCTCTCCCAGGGTGGGCTGCTGGGAGGGGAGCCTCTCCCAGGGTGGGCTGCTGGGAGGGGAGCCTCTCCCAGGGTGGGCTGCTGGGACGGGAGCCTCTCCCAGGGTGGGCTGCTGGGACGGGAGCCTCTCCCAGGGTGGGCTGCTGGGACGGGAGCCACTCCCAGGGTGGGCTGCTGGGAGGGAAACCTCTCCCAGGGTGGGCTGCTGGGAGGGAAGCCTCTCCCAGGGTGGGCTGCTGGGAGGGGAGCCTCTCCCAGGGTGGGCTGCTGGGAGGGGAGCCTCTCCCAGGGTGGGCTGCTGGGACGGGAGCCTCTCCCAGGGTGGGCTGCAGGGAGGGGAGCCTCTCCCAGGGTGGGCTGCTGGGAGGGGAGCCTCTCCCAGGGTGGGCTGCTGGGAGGGGAGCCTCTCCCAGGGTGGGCTGCTGGGAGGGGAGCCTCTCCCAGGGTGGGCTGCTGGGAGGGGAGCCTCTCCCAGGGTGGGCTGCTGGGAGGGAAGCCTCTCCCAGGGTGGCCTGCTGGGAGGGGAGCCTCTCCCAGGGTGGCCTGCTGGGACGGGAGCCTCTCCCAGGGTGGGCTGCTGGGAGGGGAGCCTCTCCCAGGGTGGGCTGCTGGGAGGGAAGCCTCTCCCAGGGTGGCCTGCTGGGAGGGGAGCCTCTCCCAGGGTGGGCTGCTGGGAGCCTCTCCTGGCATTGTAGCTGCTGCCGGGGTGCTGAGAGCCTCTCGTGGCGTTGGAGCCTCACTGGGGGTGCTGGGAGCCTCACTGGGGGTGCTGGGAGCATCACTGGGGGTGCTGGGAGCCTCACTGGGTGTGCTGGGAGCCTCACTGGGGGTGCTGGGAGCCTCACTGGGGGTACTGGGAGCCTCACTGGGTGTGCTGGGAGCCTCACTGGGGGTGCTGGAAGCCTGTCCCCGGGCTGATGGGAGCCTGTCTCGGGGTGCCGGGAGCCTCTCCTGGCATTGTAGCCGCTCTCGGGGTGCTGGGAGCCTCTCCTAGAGTTGGAGCCTCACTTTGGGTGCTGGGAGCCTGTCCCCGGGCTGTTGGGAGCCTCTCGGGGTGCTGGGAACATCTCCTGGCATTGGACCTGCTCTGGGGGTGCTGGGAGCCTCTCCTGGCATTGGACCTGCTCTCGGGGTGCTGGGAGCCTCTCCTGGCATTGGACCTGCTCTGGGGGTGCTGGGAGCCTCTCCTGGCATTGGACCTGCTCTCGGGGTGCTGGAAGCCTCTCCTGGCATTGGACCTGCTCTCGGGGTGCTGGGAGCCTCTCCTGGCATTGGACCTGCTCTCGGGGTGCTGGGAGCCTCTCCTAGAGTTGGAGCCTCACTTTGGGTGCTGGGAGCCTGTCCCCGGGCTGTTGGGAGCCTCTCGGGGTGCTGGGAACATCTCCTGGCATTGGACCTGCTCTGGGGGTGCTGGGAGCCTCTCCTGGCATTGGACCTGCTCTGGGGTGCTGGGAGCCTCTCCTGGCATTGGACCTGCTCTGGGGTGCTGGGAGCCTCTCCTGGCATTGGACCTGCTCTCGGGGTGCTGGGAGCCTCTCCTGGCATTGGACCTGCTCTCGGGGTGCTGGGAGCCTCTCCCGATGTGCTGGCTCTGTTGCCTCAATGTAGATTTGGCTGTGAATACAGAAGCGATAACAAAAATGAGTATTATTAATAAACCATGTCAGATGCTGCCAGATCCATGTGTAATTCACACAAACACTGCCAGGTCCACATGTAATTCACACATATGACTGTGTGCAACATCTTAAGTGTCACTTATAAAGTGTCTGTGGAGTTAATACTGGAGTTATCTGTGGATGTTTTCTATATCTTTAAACATGGATGCACACTGAATACCTGGAGAAACATTCTGATTTCATTTCCTCACACAGGTACTGTATGTCTCTCTGAGCTGAATACCTATATCAATGTAACCCCATCTGCAACTTAAATCTAATTAACAACGCCTTGGTCTGTCTGAGCTGAATAGGCAGACCCCTCCCCTAATTATTAGTCAAGTGAATGTGTTTAGAATATTTAAGTCAGTCTATCGTGGCTGTGTCACATATTTATTTATAGCAACATTTATATAGCGTTCTTATCCAGAGTGCTGTACATTCGTTAGTACACAGACACACGCTATGATCTTGGTGTCTGTGGAGTTAGAATTGGAGGTGAAGAATACAGGAAGATCTGGACTCTGCAGCTGTGAGAACTAAATGATCTGATAATTTGTACTCTTCCCATCCTCCTATACCCGGGACCTCTCTCCTCTTGCATCTCACTGCTCCTATACCCGGGACCTATCTCCTGCATCTCACTGCTCCTATACCTGGGACCTCTCTCCTCCTGCGTCTCACTGCTCCTATACCCGGGACCTCTCTCCTCCTGCATCTCACTGCTCCTATACCTGGGACCTCTCTCATCCTGCATCTCACTGCTCCTATACCTGGGACCTCTCTCCTGCTCTCATTGCTCCTATACCTGGGACCTCTCTCCTCCTGCGTCTCAATACTCCTATACCTGGGACCTCTCTCCTCCTGCGTCTCACTACTCCTATACCTGGGACCTCTCTCCTCCTGCGTCTCACTACTCCTATACCTGGGACCTCTCTCCTCCTGCATCTCACTACTCCTATACCTGGGACCTCTCTCCTCCTGCATCTCACTACTCCTATACCTGGGACCTCTCTCCTCCTGCGTCTCACTACTCCAATACCTGGGACCTCTCTCCTCCTGCGTCTCACTACTCCAATACCTGGGACCTCTCTCCTCCTGCGTCTCACTACTCCTATACCTGGGACCTCTCTCCTCCTGCATCTCACTACTCCTATACCTGGGACCTCTCTCCTCCTGCATCTCACTGCTCCTATACCTGGGACCTCTCTCCTCCTGCATCTCACTACTCCTATACCAAGGACCTCTCTCCTCCTGCATCCTGCTACTCCTATACCTGGGACCTCTCTCCTCCTGCATCTCGCTACTATACCTGGGACCTCTCTCCTCCTGCATCTCGCTACTCCTATACCTGGGACCTCTCTCCTCCTGCATCTCACTGCTCCTATACCTGGGACCTCTCTCCTCCTGCATCTCACTACTCCTATACCTGGGACCTCTCTCCTCCTGCATCTCACTAATCCTATACCTGGGACCTCTCTCCTCCTGCATCTCGCTACTCCTATACCTGGGACCTCTCTCCTCCTGCATCTCACTACTCCTATACCTGGGACCTCTCTCCTCCTGCATCTCACTACTCCTATACCTGGGACCTCTCTCCTCCTGCATCTCACTACTCCTATACCTGGGACCTCTCTCCTCCTGCATCTCACTACTCCTATACCTGGGACCTCTCTCCTCCTGCATCTCCTACTCCTATACCTGGGACCTCTCTCCTCCTGCATCTCACTACTCCTATACCTGGGACCTCTCTCCTCCTTTATGTCACTGCTCCTATACCTGGGACCTCTCTCCTGCATCTCACTACTCCTATACCTGGGACCTCTCTCCTCCTGCATCTCACTACTCCTATACCTGGGACCTCTCTCCTCCTGCATCTCACTACTCCTATACCTGGGACCTCTCTCCTCCTGCATCCCGCTACTCCTATACCTGGGACCTCTCTCCTCCTTTATGTCACTGCTCCTATACCTGGGACCTCTCTCCTGCATCTCACTACTCTTATACCTGGGACCTCTCTCCTGCTGCATCTCACTACTCCTATACCCGGGACCTCTCTCCTCCTGCATCTCGCTACTCCTATACCTGGGACCTCTCTCCTCCTGCATCTCGCTACTCCTATACCTGGGACCTCTCTCCTCCTGTATCTCGCTACTCCTATACCTGGGACCTCTCTCCTCCTGCATCTCACTACTATACCTGGGACCTCTCTCCTCCTGCATCTCACTACTCCTATACCTGGGACCTCTCTCCTCCTTTATGTCACTGCTCCTATACCTGGGACCTCTCTCCTGCATCTCACTACTCTTATACCTGGGACCTCTCTCCTGCTGCATCTCACTACTCCTATACCCGGGACCTCTCTCCTCCTGCATCTCGCTACTCCTATACCTGGGACCTCTCTCCTCCTGCATCTCGCTACTCCTATACCCGGGACCTCTCTCCTCCTGCATCTCGCTACTCCTATACCCGGGACCTCTCTCCTCCTGCATCTCGCTACTCCTATACCCGGGACCTCTCTCCTCCTGCATCTCGCTACTCCTATACCTGGGACCTCTCTCCTCCTGCATCTCACTAATCCTATATCTGGGACCTCTCTCCTCCTGCGTCTCATTGCTCCTATACCTGGGACCTCTCTCCTCCTGCATCTCACTACTCCTATACCCGGGACCTCTCTCCTCCTGCATCTCACTACTCCAATACCTGGGACCTCTCTCCTCCTGCATCTCGCTACTACTATACCTGGGACCTCTCTCCTCCTGCATCTCTCTACTCCTATACCTGGGACCTCTCTCCTCCTGCATCTCACTACTCCTATACCTGGGACCTCTCTCCTCCTTTATGTCACTGCTCCTATACCTGGGACCTCTCTCCTCCTGCATCTCACTACTCCTATACCTGGGACATCTCTCCTCCTGCATCTCACTACTCCTATACCTGGGACATCTCTCTTCCTGCATCTCACTACTCGTATACCCGGGACCTCTCTCCTCCTGCATCTCACTACTCCAATACCTGGGACCTCTCTCCTCCTGCATCTCACTACTCCAATACCTGGGACCTCTCTCCTCCTGCATCCCGCTACTCATATACTATACCTGGGACCTCTCTCCTCCTGCATCTCACTACTCCTATACCTGGGACCTCTCTCCTCCTTTATGTCACTACTCCTATACCTGGGACCTCTCTCCTCCTGTATCTCGCTACTCCTATACCTGGGACCTCTCTCCTCCTGTATCTCGCTACTCCTATACCTGGGACCTCTCTCCTCCTGCATCTCACTACTATACCTGGGACCTCTCTCCTCCTGCATCTCACTACTCCTATACCTGGGACCTCTCTCCTCCTTTATGTCACTGCTCCTATACCTGGGACCTCTCCTGCATCTCACTACTCCTATACCTGGGACATCTCTCCTCCTGCATCTCACTACTCCTATACCTGGGACATCTCTCTTCCTGCATCTCACTACTCGTATACCCGGGACCTCTCTCCTCCTGCATCTCACTACTCCTATACCTGGGACCTCTCTCATCCTGCATCTCACTGCTCCTATACCTGGGACCTCTCTCCTCCTGCATCTCACTACTCCTATACCTGGGACCTCTCTCCTCCTGCATCTCACTACTCCTATACCTGGGACCTCTCTCCTCCTGCATCTCACTAATCCTATATCTGGGACCTCTCTCCTCCTGCGTCTCATTGCTCCTATACCTGGGACCTCTCTCCTCCTGCGTCTCACTACTCCTATACCTGGGACCTCTCTCCTCCTGCGTCTCACTACTCCTATACCTGGGACCTCTCTCCTCCTGCTTCTCACTACTCCTATACCTGGGACCTCTCTCCTCCTGCGTCTCACTACTCCTATACCTGGGACCTCTCTCCTCCTGCATCTCACTACTCCTATACCTGGGACCTCTCTCCTCTTGCATCTCACTGCTCCTATACCCGGGACCTATCTCCTCCTGCATCTCACTGCTCCTATACCTGGGACCTCTCTCCTCCTGCGTCTCACTGCTCCTATACCTGGGACCTCTCTCCTCCTGCGTCTCACTGCTCCTATACCCGGGACCTCTCTCCTCCTGCGTCTCACTGCTCCTATACCCGGGACCTCTCTCCTCCTGCATCTCACTACTCCTATACCCGGGACCTCTCTCCTCCTGCATCTCACTACTCCAATACCTGGGACCTCTCTCCTCCTGCATCTCGCTACTACTATACCTGGGACCTCTCTCCTCCTGCATCTCTCTACTCCTATACCTGGGACCTCTCTCCTCCTGCATCTCACTACTCCTATACCTGGGACCTCTCTCCTCCTTTATGTCACTGCTCCTATACCTGGGACCTCTCTCCTCCTGCATCTCACTACTCCTATACCTGGGACATCTCTCCTCCTGCATCTCACTACTCCTATACCCGGGACCTCTCTCCTCCTGCATCTCACTACTCCAATACCTGGGACCTCTCTCCTCCTGCATCTCGCTACTACTATACCTGGGACCTCTCTCCTCCTGCATCTCTCTACTCCTATACCTGGGACCTCTCTCCTCCTGCATCTCACTACTCCTATACCTGGGACCTCTCTCCTCCTTTATGTCACTGCTCCTATACCTGGGACCTCTCTCCTCCTGCATCTCGCTGCTCCTATACCTGGGACATCTCTCTTCCTGCATCTCACTACTCGTATACCCGGGACCTCTCTCCTCCTGCATCTCACTACTCCAATACCTGGGACCTCTCTCCTCCTGCATCTCACTACTCCAATACCTGGGACCTCTCTCCTCCTGCATCCTGCTACTCATATACTATACCTGGGACCTCTCTCCTCCTGCATCTCACTACTCCTATACCTGGGACCTCTCTCCTCCTTTATGTCACTACTCCTATACCTGGGACCTCTCTCCTCCTGTATCTCGCTACTCCTATACCTGGGACCTCTCTCCTCCTGTATCTCGCTACTCCTATACCTGGGACCTCTCTCCTCCTGCATCTCACTACTATACCTGGGACCTCTCTCCTCCTGCATCTCACTACTCCTATACCTGGGACCTCTCTCCTCCTCTATGTCACTGCTCCTATACCTGGGACCTCTCCTGCATCTCACTACTCCTATACCTGGGACATCTCTCCTCCTGCATCTCACTACTCCTATACCTGGGACATCTCTCTTCCTGCATCTCACTACTCGTATACCCGGGACCTCTCTCCTCCTGCATCTCACTACTCCTATACCTGGGACCTCTCTCCTCCTTTATGTCACTGCTCCTATACCTGGGACCTCTCTCCTGCATCTCACTACTCCTATACCTGGGACATCTCTCCTCCTGCATCTCACTACTCCTATACCTGGGACCTCTCTCCTCCTGCATCTCACTACTCCTATACCTGGGACCTCTCTCCTCCTGCATCCCGCTACTCCTATACCTGGGACCTCTCTCCTCCTGCATCTCACTACTCTTATACCTGGGACCTCTCTCCTGCTGCATCTCGCTACTCCTATACCCGGGACCTCTCTCCTCCTGCATCTCGCTACTCCTATACCTGGGACCTCTCTCCTCCTGCATCTCGCTACTCCTATACCTGGGACCTCTCTCCTCCTGCATCTCGCTACTCCTATACCCGGGACCTCTCTCCTCCTGCATCTCGCTACTCCTATACCCGGGACCTCTCTCCTCCTGCATCTCGCTACTCCTATACCTGGGACCTCTCTCCTCCTGCATCTCGCTGCTCCTATACCCGGGACCTCTCTCCTGCATCTCACTACTCCTATACCCGGGACCTCTCTTCTCCTTTATGTCACTGCTCCTATACCTGGGACCTCTCTCCTCCTGCATCTCACTACTCCTATACCTGGAACCTCTCTCCTCCTGCATCTCACTACTCCTATACCTGGGACCTCTCTCCTCCTGCATCTCGCTACTCCTATACCCGGGACCTCTCTCCTCCTGCATCTCGCTACTCCTATACCCGGGACCTCTCTCCTCCTGCATCTCGCTACTCCTATACCTGGGACCTCTCTCCTCCTGCATCTCGCTGCTCCTATACCCGGGACCTCTCTCCTGCATCTCACTACTCCTATACCCGGGACCTCTCTCCTTCTTTATGTCACTACTCCTATACCTGGGACCTCTCTCCTCCTGCATCTCACTACTCCTATACCTGGGACCTCTCTCCTCCTGCATCTCACTACTCCTATACCTGGGACCTCTCTCCGCCTGCATCTCACTAATCCTATATCTGGGACCTCTCTCCTCCTGCGTCTCATTGCTCCTATACCTGGGACCTCTCTCCTCCTGCGTCTCACTACTCCTATACCTGGGACCTCTCTCCTCCTGCGTCTCACTACTCCAATACCTGGGACCTCTCTCCTCCTGCATCTCACTACTCCAATACCTGGGACCTCTCTCCTCCTGCATCTCACTACTCCTATACCTGGGACCTCTCTCCTCCTGCGTCCCGCTACTCCTATACCTGGGACCTCTCTCCTCCTGTATCTCGCTACTCCTATACCTGGGACCTCTCTCCTCCTGCATCTCACTACTATACCTGGGACCTCTCTCCTCCTGCATCTCACTACTCCTATACCTGGGACCTCTCTCCTCCATTATGTCACTGCTCCTATACCTGGGACCTCTCTCCTCCTGCATCCCACTACTCCTATACCTGGGACCTCTCTCCTCCTGCATCTCACTACTCCAATACCTGGGACCTCTCTCCTCCTGCATCCCAGTACTCCTATACCTGGGACTTCTCTTCTCCTGCATCTCGCTACTCCTATACCTGGGACCTCTCTCCTCCTGTATCTCGCTACTCCTATACCTGGGACCTCTTTCCTCCTGCATCTCACTACTATACCTGGGACCTCTCTCCTCCTGCATCTCACTACTCCTATACCTGGGACCTCTCTCCTCCTTTATGTCACTGCTCCTATACCTGGGACCTCTCTCCTCCTGCATCTCACTACTCCTATACCTGGGACATCTCTCCTCCTGCATCTCACTACTCCTATACCTGGGACATCTCTCTTCCTGCATCTCACTACTCGTATACCCGGGACCTCTCTCCTCCTGCATCTCACTACTCCTATACCTGGGACCTCTGTCCTCCTGCATCTCGCTACTCCTATACCTGGGACCTCTCTCCTCCTGCATCTCGCTACTCCTATACCCGGGACCTCTCTCCTCCTGCATCTCGCTACTCCTATACCTGGGACCTCTCTCCTCCTGCATCTCACTACTATACCTGGGACCTCTCTCCTCCTGCATCTCGCTACTCCTATACCTGGGACCTCTCTCCTCCTGCATCTCACTACTCCTATACCTGGGACATCTCTCCTCCTGCATGTCACTGCTCCTATACCTGGGACCTCTCTCCTCCTGCATCTCGCTACTCCTATACCTGGGACCTCTCTCCTCCTGCATCTCACTACTCGTATACCCGGGACCTCTCTCCTCCTGCATCTCACTGCTCCTATACCTAGGACCTCTCTCCTCCTGCATCTCGCTACTCCTATACCCGGGACCTCTCTCCTCCTGCATCTCGCTACTCCTATACCTGGGACCTCTCTCCTCCTGCATCTCGCTACTCCTATACCCGGGACCTCTCTCCTCCTGCATCTCGCTACTCCTATACCTGGGACCTCTCTCCTCCTGCATCTCACTACTATACCTGGGACCTCTCTCCTCCTGCATCTCGCTGCTCCTATACCCGGGACCTCTCTCCTCCTGCATCTCGCTGCTCCTATACCCGGCACCTCTCTCCTCCTGCATCTCACTACTCCTATACCTGGGACCTCTCTCCTCCTTTATGTCACTGCTCCTATACCTGGGACCTCTCTCCTCCTACATCTCACTACTCCTATATCTGGGACCTCTCTCCTCCTGCATCTCACTACTCCTATACCTGGGACCTCTCTCCTCCTGCATCTCACTACTCGTATACCTTGGAACCTCTCTCCTCCTGCATCTCACTACTCCAATACCTGGGACCTCTCTCCTCCTGCATCTCACTACTCCAATACCTGGGACCTCTCTCCTCCTACATCTCACTACTCCTATATCTGGGACCTCTCTCCTCCTGCATCTCACTACTCCTATACCTGGGACCTCTCTCCTCCTGCATCTCACTACTCGTATACCTTGGAACCTCTCTCCTCCTGCATCTCACTACTCCTATACCTGGGACCTCTCTCCTCCTGCATCTCACTACTCCAATACCTGGGACCTCTCTCCTCCTGCATCTCACTACTCCTATACCTGGGACCTCTCTCCTCCTGCGTCCCGCTACTCCTATACCTGGGACCTCTCTCCTCCTGTATCTCGCTACTCCTATACCTGGGACCTCTCTCCTCCTGCATCTCACTACTATACCTGGGACCTCTCTCCTCCTGCATCTCACTACTCCTATACCTGGGACCTCTCTCCTCCATTATGTCACTGCTCCTATACCTGGGACCTCTCTCCTCCTGCATCCCACTACTCCTATACCTGGGACCTCTCTCCTCCTGCATCTCGCTACTCCTATACCTGGGACCTCTCTCCTCCTGCATCTCACTACTATACCTGGGACCTCTCTCCTCCTGCATCTCGCTGCTCCTATACCCGGGACCTCTCTCCTCCTGCATCTCGCTGCTCCTATACCCGGCACCTCTCTCCTCCTGCATCTCACTACTCCTATACCTGGGACCTCTCTCCTCCTTTATGTCACTGCTCCTATACCTGGGACCTCTCTCCTCCTACATCTCACTACTCCTATATCTGGGACCTCTCTCCTCCTGCATCTCACTACTCCTATACCTGGGACCTCTCTCCTCCTGCATCTCACTACTCGTATACCTTGGAACCTCTCTCCTCCTGCATCTCACTACTCCAATACCTGGGACCTCTCTCCTCCTGCATCTCACTACTCCAATACCTGGGACCTCTCTCCTCCTACATCTCACTACTCCTATATCTGGGACCTCTCTCCTCCTGCATCTCACTACTCCTATACCTGGGACCTCTCTCCTCCTGCATCTCACTACTCGTATACCTTGGAACCTCTCTCCTCCTGCATCTCACTACTCCTATACCTGGGACCTCTCTCCTCCTGCATCTCACTACTCCAATACCTGGGACCTCTCTCCTCCTGCATCTCACTACTCCTATACCTGGGACCTCTCTCCTCCTGCGTCCCGCTACTCCTATACCTGGGACCTCTCTCCTCCTGTATCTCGCTACTCCTATACCTGGGACCTCTCTCCTCCTGCATCTCACTACTATACCTGGGACCTCTCTCCTCCTGCATCTCACTACTCCTATACCTGGGACCTCTCTCCTCCATTATGTCACTGCTCCTATACCTGGGACCTCTCTCCTCCTGCATCCCACTACTCCTATACCTGGGACCTCTCTCCTCCTGCATCTCACTACTCCAATACCTGGGACCTCTCTCCTCCTGCATCCCAGTACTCCTATACCTGGGACCTCTCTTCTCCTGCATCTCGCTACTCCTATACCTGGGACCTCTCTCCTCCTGTATCTCGCTACTCCTATACCTGGGACCTCTTTCCTCCTGCATCTCACTACTATACCTGGGACCTCTCTCCTCCTGCATCTCACTACTCCTATACCTGGGACCTCTCTCCTCCTTTATGTCACTGCTCCTATACCTGGGACCTCTCTCCTCCTGCATCTCACTACTCCTATACCTGGGACATCTCTCCTCCTGCATCTCACTACTCCTATACCTGGGACATCTCTCTTCCTGCATCTCACTACTCGTATACCCGGGACCTCTCTCCTCCTGCATCTCACTACTCCTATACCTGGGACCTCTCTCCTCCTGCATCTCGCTACTCCTATACCTGGGACCTCTCTCCTCCTGCATCTCGCTACTCCTATACCCGGGACCTCTCTCCTCCTGCATCTCGCTACTCCTATACCTGGGACCTCTCTCCTCCTGCATCTCACTACTATACCTGGGACCTCTCTCCTCCTGCATCTCGCTACTCCTATACCTGGGACCTCTCTCCTCCTGCATCTCACTACTCCTATACCTGGGACATCTCTCCTCCTGCATGTCACTGCTCCTATACCTGGGACCTCTCTCCTCCTGCATCTTGCTACTCCTATACCTGGGACCTCTCTCCTCCTGCATCTCACTACTCGTATACCCGGGACCTCTCTCCTCCTGCATCTCACTGCTCCTATACCTAGGACCTCTCTCCTCCTGCATCTCGCTACTCCTATACCCGGGACCTCTCTCCTCCTGCATCTCGCTACTCCTATACCTGGGACCTCTCTCCTCCTGCATCTCGCTACTCCTATACCCGGGACCTCTCTCCTCCTGCATCTCGCTACTCCTATACCTGGGACCTCTCTCCTCCTGCATCTCACTACTATACCTGGGACCTCTCTCCTCCTGCATCTCGCTGCTCCTATACCCGGGACCTCTCTCCTCCTGCATCTCGCTGCTCCTATACCCGGCACCTCTCTCCTCCTGCATCTCACTACTCCTATACCTGGGACCTCTCTCCTCCTTTATGTCACTGCTCCTATACCTGGGACCTCTCTCCTCCTGCATCTCACTACTCCTATATCTGGGACCTCTCTCCTCCTGCATCTCACTACTCCTATACCCGGGACCTCTTTCCTCCTTTATGTCACTGCTCCTATACCTGGGACCTCTCTCCTCCTGCATCTCACTACTCCTATACCTGGGACCTCTCTCCTCCTGCATCTCACTACTCCTATACCTGTGACTTCTCTCCTCCTGCATCTCACTACTCCTATACCTGTGACCTCTCTCCTCCTGCATCTCACTACTCCTATACCTGGGACCTCTCTCCTCCTGCATCTCACTACTCCAATACCTGGGACCCCTCTCCTCCTGCATCTCACTACTCCAATACCTGGGACCTCTCTCCTCCTGCATCTCACTACTCCTATACCTGGGACCGCTCTCCTCCTGTATCTCGCTACTCCTGCATCTCGCTACTCCTATACCCGGGACCTCTCTCCTCCTGCATCTCGCTACTCCTATACCTGGGACCTCTCTCCTCCTGCATCCCACTATGCCCTCCCTATTGCTTTTTCTGTTTACTCTCTCCTCACTCCTTTGTAAACTTTTCTGTTCCCTCCAACTTCCCCACTCCCCTCCTATCCACATCTCTTCCCCTCTCCTTCCCTCCGCATGTGCCTGTGCCCATACACTGCACCATTATTTATACTCCTCTCTCCCAACAACTTATTTACCCCTCAATAAAAAGCACCCCCACCAATCCTCTATTCACACCCTCTGTCTGCTCCTCCTTCCTGCTGCTGGGGATCTCCTAATCCTGCACCCAGCCATATACACACCCGCTCTCACACACGCCTCCCTGCCACCCGTTCTCACCCACGCCTCCCTGCCACCCGCTCTCACCCACGCCTCCCTGCCACCCGCTCTCACCCACGCCTCCCTGCCACCTCCTCTCACCCACACCTCTCTGCCACCTCCTCTCACCCACACCTCCCTGCCACCCGCTCTCACCCACGCCTCCCTGCCACCCGCTCTCACCCACGCCTCCCTGCCACCCACGCCTCCCTGCCACCCGTTCTCACCCACGCCTCCCTGCTACCTCTTCCCCTGCTAATGGTGTTAACCTTCTCATTTAATACTGACTAACCTTAAACTCGCCCCACAAATCAAGCATCCCAACAGCCTGCACTCATGGCCACTGTCCCACACCCACGTCACTCCTACCCACCCACTGTGGCCAAGCACTGCCATCTACAGCACTTATTCCCTCAACTGCTGTCTCTGTAACTCTCCCATCATACTGCTTAGATTGTAAGCTCTCTGGGGCAGGGATTTCCTTTCCTATTGTGTGACTTTGCTGCGCTTATTGTATCTCGCCAGGTCCACGTGTAATTCACACACACACGTCCACGTGTAATTCACACACACACTGCCAGGTCCACGTGTAATTCACACACACTGCCAGGTCCACGTGTAATTCACACACACTGCCAGGTCCACGTGTAATTCACACACACTGCCAGGTCCACGTGTAATTCACACACACACTGCCAGGTCCACGTGTAATACACACACACACACACACACGGCCAGGTCCACGTGTAATTCTCAAACACACACACACTGCCAGGTCCACGTGTAATTCACACACACTGCCAGGTCCACGTGTAATTCTCAAACACACACACACTGCCAGGTCCACGTGTAATTCACACACACTGCCAGGTCCACGTGTAATACACACACACACACACACACACTGTCAGGTCCACGTGTAATTCACACACACTGCCAGGTCCACGTGTAATACACACACACTGCCAGGTCCACGAGTAATACACACACACACACACACTGCCAGGTCCACGAGTAATACACACACACACACACACACACTGCCAGGTCCATGTGTAATTCACACACACACACCCACACACACTGCCATGTCCACGAATAATTCACACACACACACACACACACACACACACACACACACACACACACACACACACACACACACACACACACACACACACACACACTGCCAGGTCCATGTATTTCACACACACACACACACACACACACACACACACACTCACACTGCTAGGTCCACGGGTAATTCACACACACACACACACACACACTCACACACACACACACACACACACACACACACACACACTGCCAGTTCCACGGGTAATTCTCACACACTCACACACACTTCCAGGTCCACGGGTAATACACACACACACACACACACTGCCAGGTCCACGGGTAATACACACACACACACACTTCCAGGTCCACGGGTAATACACACACACACTGCCAGGTCCACGGGTAATACACACACAGCCAGGTCCACGGGTAATACACACACACACAGCCAGGTCCATGGGTAGTTCACACACACACTGCCAGGTCACATGTATATCTCCCACGGTTATACAGTATGACACATGTATGTCACCCACGGTTATACAGTAGTATGACACATGTATGTCTCCCACGGTTATACAGTATGACACATGCATATCACCCACGGTTATACAGTAGTATGACACATGTATGTCTCCCACGGTTATACAGTATGACACATGTATGTCTCCCACAGTTATACAGTAGTATGACACATGTATGTCTCCCACGGTTATACAGTAGTATGACACATGTATGTCTCCCACGGTTATACAGTAGTATGACACATGTATGTCTCCCACGGTTATACAGTAGTATGACACATGTATGTCTCCCACGGTTATACAGTAGTATGATACATGTATGTCTCCCACGGTTATACAGTAGTATGACACATGTATGTCTCCCACGGTTATACAGTATGATACATGTACGACTTGTGTCCCGCTCACTCCCCCTCCCTGACAGCGCCTGGTAACGTCATGCAGGACGTGGACCAATCCTGCCGCTCCGGGCATTTTCCCAGAACGTGGCCCAATAGGAGGAGGGATCCAGAGCCGGAGCCGTGCTCTGATTAGCCAGCCTCCGCGCGCGGGTGACGTCAGCGGCTGCCGGTAAATCCACCAATCACAACGCGCCGCGTTCCGGCCTGTGCGCGAGACACTGGATACAGGAGCACGCGCGCACATCGGGGAAGAGAGGCACAGGAAACGCGCGCACACCGTGAGAGACACCTGAGGGGAGAGAGAGGTGAGAGACACCTGGGGGGAGAGAGAGGTGAGACACCTGGGGGGAGAGAGAGAGGTGAGACACCTGGGGGGGGGGAGAGAGGTGAGACACATGGGGGGGGGGAGAGAGGTGAGACACATGGGGGGGGGGAGAGAGGTGAGACACATGGGGGGGGAGAGAGGTGAGACACCTGGGGGGGGGGAGAGGGAGGTGAGACACCTGGGGGGGGAGAGAGGTGAGACACCTGGGGGGGGGGAGAGAGGTGAGACACCTGGGGGGGGGAGAGAGAGGTGAGAGACACCTGGGGGGGGGGGAGAGGTGAGACACCTGGGGAGGGGGGAGAAACACCTGGGGGGGAGGGGGAGAGACACCTGGGGGGGAGGGGGGGGGGAGGGAGAGAGGTGAGATACCTGGGGGGGGGGGGGGAGAGGCGCGAGAGACACCTGGGGGGGGAGAGAGAGGCGAGAGACACCTATGGGGGGGGGGGAGAGAGAGAGAGGCGAGAGACACCTATGGGGGGGAGAGAGAGAGGCGAGAGACACCTATGGGGGGGAGAGAGAGGCGAGAGACACCTATGGGGGGGGGGAGAGAGAGAGGCGAGAGACACCTATGGGGGGGGAGAGAGGCGAGAGACACCTATGGGGGGGGAGAGAGAGGCGAGAGACACCTATGGGGGGGAAAGAGAGAGGCGAGAGACACCTATGGGGGGGGAGAGAGAGAGGCGAGAGACACCTATGGGGGGAGAGAGAGAGGCGAGAGACACCTATGGGGGGGAGAGAGAGGCGAGAGACACCTATGGGGGAGAGAGAGAGGCGCGAGAGACACCTGGGGGGGGTGAGAGACACCTGGGGGGGGGAGAGAGAGGCGCGAGAGACACCTGGGGGGGGAGAGAGAGGCGCGAGAGACACCTGGGGGGGGAGAGAGAGGCGCGAGAGACACCTGGGGGGGGAGAGAGAGGCGCGAGAGACACCTGGGGGGGGGAGAGAGAGGCGCGAGAGACACCTGGGGGGGGGGAGAGAGGCACGAGAGACACCTGGGGGAGGGAGAGAGAGGCGCGAGAGACAGCTGGGGGGGGGGGGAGAGAGAGGCGCGAGAGACACCTGGGGGGGGAGAGAGGCGTGAGAAACACCTGGGGGGGAGAGAGGCGCGAGAAACACCTGGGGGGAGGAGAGGCGTGAGAGACACCTGGGGAGGGGGGAGAGAGAGGTGAGACACCTGGGGGGGAGGGAGAGCGAGGTGAGAGACACCTGGGGAGAGAGGTGAGAGGCACCTGGGGGGGGGGGGAGAAGAGAGACACCTGGGGGGAGAAAGAGGCGAGAGACACCTGGTGGGAGAGGAAGAGAGAGGGGTAAGATGTATGCCGGGAGATTTTCCATGTAGGGAAAGGTAGGTGGGGATATATTTCGGGTGAGTGACAGGCAGGGGATACACTGGGGGTACACAGGTGGTACAGAAGGGGCACACTGACATTACACCGGGGAGAGAGGCCTGCACATTAAACATGGTAGAAAGGTGTTATGGGACCGAGTGATTTCCCTTTTGCTGCACGTTGATAGGTGAGACAGGTAAAGGTCTGACACTCTCCCCAGGCTGCACATGGTCGTGCCGAGCAGTGACTCCTGCAAGATGGGGCCCTCCGTTCTGGCTGCGATGATACTCCTGCTGGTAACACTCCTGCACACACAGACGGGTACGTGCATCTGCGGGGGGGGGGGGGGGTTCTGGGTAGGGCGGGAACGTGTGCACCTGGGCGAGCGAAGAAGCTCTCGGGGGTGGGGGCAGGTAATGCTATTTCTGGGGGTTATGAGAGGGGGCCGGTACGGACTTGCTGAGTGTGCGCAGTTTTCACGCGCGGTTTCCTCGCTGCGATGCAGAGGCTGTAGCCGTGATGTCTGTGGATATGGGCAGCGAGTGGATGAAAATCGCCATTGTGAAGCCAGGCGTTCCCATGGAAATCGTCTTAAACAAGTAAGAGGTGTAGGGATATGTTTATGGGGGGGTGTATATACACACAGATCTCTCTCTGTCCCTCTCTCTGTCCCTCTCTCTGTCCCTCTCTCTGTCCCTCTCTCTGTCCCTCTCTCTGTCCCTCTCTCTGTCCCTCTCTCTGTCCCTCTCTCTGTCCCTCTCTCTGTCCCTCTCTCTGTCCCTCTCTCTGTGCCTCTCTCTGTGCCTCTCTCTGTCTCTCTCTCTGTGCCTCGTCTGTCTCTCTCGTCTGTCTCTCTCTCTCTCTCGTCTGCCTCTGCCTCTCTCTCGTCTGTCTCTCTCTCTCGTCTGTCTGTCTCTGTCTGTCTGTCTCTCTGTCTGTCTGTCTCTCTCTCTCGTCTGTCTGTCTGTCTCTCTCTCGTCTGCCTGTCTGTCTCTCTCTCTCGTCTGTCTGTCTCTCTCTCTCTCTCGTCTGTCTGTCTGGCTCTCTCTCGTCTGTCTGTCTCTCTCTCTCGTCTGTCTGTCTCTCTCTCTCGTCTGTCTGTCTCTCTCTCTCGTCTGTCTGTCTGTCTCTCTCTCTCGTCTGTCTGTCTGTCTCTCTCGTCTGTCTGTCTCTCTCTCTCGTCTGTCTCTCTCTCTCTCTCGTCTGTCTCTCTCTCTCTCTCGTCTGTCTGTCTCTCTCTCTCGTCTGTCTGTCTCTCTCGTCTGTCTGTCTCTCTCTCTCGTCTCTCTGTCTCTCTCGTCTGTCTGTCTCTCTCTCTCGTCTGTCTGTCTCTCTCTCGTCTGTCTGTCTCTCTCTCGTCTGTCTGTCTCTCTCTCGTCTGTCTGTCTCTCTCGTCTGTCTGTCTCTCTCTCGTCTGTCTGTCTCTCTCTCGTCTGTCTGTCTCTCTCTCGTCTGTCTGTCTCTCTCTCGTCTGTCTGTCTCTCTCTCGTCTGTCTGTCTCTCTCTCGTCTGTCTGTCTGTCTCTCTCTCGTCTGTCTGTCTCTCTCTCGTCTGTCTCACTCGTCTGTCTGTCTCACTCGTCTGTCTGTCTCACTCGTCTGTCTGTCTCTCTCGTCTGTCTGTCTCTCTCGTCTGTCTGTCTCTCTCGTCTGTCTGTCTCTCGTCTGTCTGTCTCTCTCTCTCGTCTGTCTGTCTCTCTCTCTCGTCTGTCTGTCTCTCTCTCTCGTCTGTCTGTCTGTCTCTCTCTCTCGTCTGTCTGTC